>NC_054374.1:126218200-126380700 GCF_017654675.1 Xenopus laevis | reverse complement strand
TATATGAAAAAGATATGCTGTAGGTAGGGGTGTTGGTTTGCATTTTAATTTCCCTTGTGTAAAACTTACTTCAGCTGCAGCTAGAGGAGATGTGTTGAGTTACTCAGTAATTACATAATGAAGTTACTGAAGTGTATTTACTTTGTAATACTATTCCTCACAGACTGAAGAGAATGCAAAATCATTAACTCTGGCCTCATTTAATAGCTGGCTTAGCTCACTCATTTGCAGACTGAGTGTTTGAAATATTAATGGGGATCACCACCCAAAAATGGTTCTTTTTTGCATAATTAGAGTAGATGAAATTGTAAGCTATTTCCCAATATGCATTGCTTAAAATGTTCAGTGCTTTTAATGTTGTTTGTAAATGCAATCAGTATACACAGCAGTTTTAGTTTAGCTGTTATATTCTCTGCACTGCTGTCTCTGACTGCAAAAGCAATGTAGCAAAAGTCAACTGATTCTTGGGGGAGAACTGACTTCTGTCACATTATATCAAGAGTCGAAACCACAGAAGAGAAAGCAATAAGCAAATGTGACTTTCACACATTACTTTCTCTTTTGCCTCCTCCTCGATTATCAATGATTAATGCTTAATTACAGCATGTCACCAATATTCCACTGCGAACGCGCACTTCACAGACTTCTTGGAAGCAGTTAAACCTACTATTAGGTGTAGATAGCAATGAAACGTGTTAGGTGTTTGTTACTAAGGGGCAGATTTACTAAAGGGCGAAGTGATTAACATTAGTGAAAATTTGCTACTTTGCCAATTTAATAATGGTCACTGGAGTAACTTCTCTAGCGAAGGAGATAGACTCTAGCACTAATTCGCTTCCTTACGCCTGGAAGTAACTACGCAAATTCACTAAGATGCGGATTTTACTGAACGTTACCTCTTGCACCAGACTGGCCTTTGCCACATCAGACCAGGCAAGGGCAATAGAGTAGATAGGAGTTCCTCAAAAAAAGCTGAAAAATTTTCTGTCCCAAAAACGCTGGCGACTTTTCAGTTTTTCAGGGTGATAGGCTGCAAAAGAGCGTACATTTTTTTTAGGGTACCCGGCTTCCCCCCGACATTTCCTAACATATGGCACATAAACTATACAATGGGCTCATGTGTAGGGCAATATAACCACTTTATTTTATTTTATTAAGGTTCCCTGGGCTTGTGTAGTGTAATGTATTTGCTGCAACATCTACGTCTATTGAAATTTAACTTCCTGCCGTATGCAAATTAGCCAATGCTAGCGCAACTTCGATTTGCTTGCCGAATTAACGCTAGCGAAACTTCGCCATCGTTCTGAGCCCTGGAGGCAACTTCGTATTTTAGTGAATTAACATTGTCCTGGCGAATTGTCACCTGGCGAAGTGTTGCAATGTGAGCGAAGCCATCGCTGGCGAATTTTCGCCGGTTAGTAAATTTGCCCCTAAATGTGAAATAAAGCATTGTTGAACTGCTTCCAGAAAAAATCAGTGAAGTGCGCATCCACAGTGGAATATTGGTGGAAAGTCTCTCTCCCCCTGCTATGGGTTTAGGGCGCAGCACCCGGACCACCCTTGGAGAGCAGTGAGTGACCCTGCTTTGGAACTGCATGTGGGATTAAACAAGCGGTGGGTTCGGGGCATGAGCACCTGAAACAAAAAATTAATTTGGTGAGTGCATAAAGAAGCATTATAGCCACAGGAATGTTTTACATTAAATGATTTTAAGACACGCTTGCAGGAACCTTTGATCAAGTTTTGAAGAGCCTAATTGTTTAGAGGCACTACATACACATAGTTCCCTAAGAGACATATGGTTTTTGTGACTTTTTCTACTTATAAAGTGTGAACATGTGCTAAATAGAAGCAGATGTACTTGGGGTCATGGGATGATGCTACACTGCAAACTATACTGCTGGGAGTTTTACTTTATATACATTTTGCTGCTTGTAAGCTGGGGAACACCCGATGCCTGAACAACATTGTAAGTGGAATGCTGTAGAGTGTATAAATTCACTAAAGTTGCATGTGTAGGGGACTAATAAACGAATCCCTCATTTATAGGGCAATCCCCTAAGGACTGGTCACCAAGGGAACTCTTAGTCCTTAAAGGGAGTAAATCCCAACTTCCTATGTTACCATATGACTCATAGCTGTCCCAGGTTTGGCCACAAGGTGGCAGTGTGCTTTAATATAAAAGGATGAGCCATTGGCTCTGGGGGCTTTTTGCCAAATGCTTCTCCCAAGGAATTTTCTAAGGGGATAGATTAAACCGTGGAGCCATACTTAGCCATGACTAGTAAGAGGTAGTTAGATCCTGTTATAGTCTCTCTAGGAGAGCCAGCTAGATATTGGGCTACCTATATTGAGCAGCTTTGGCCTCCATTGAGGAGTATTAGAAGGGATAACATTCCCAAGGACATTGTGGCCTAGTCAGGGAACCAGTGACAGGTTATACCACATAAATCCACATAAGAGGTGTCCCCAGAGCAAACAGGAGAAACTCTGGGTGGACTGATCTTTCCATCTCAAGCACTACCAGAAATAAGTCTCGGCTACTGGTCACTGTATATATATGTTTACCTTATACCGTGTTTGGTTCTGTTGCTAAACCGCTACGTGGTTTGCATAGTTCTGCAATAAATCTATGTCGCAAGTCACAAGAACCACTTTGCCTGTTTTTTTACTATTACAATTATATTAAACCCTGCCTCCAGACCATTGCAAGGGCTCACCCCCTGAGGATTATAGGTCATATCTGGAGCACTATTTTTGGGTAACCCTAATAGTGAGAGTAATGGTGCATGGGGGAATTCTTGTAATAGAAAATTACTGTTTTATCATAGCAGATGAACAGATTGTTGACAAGACAATTGAAAAGTGCTCCATGCTTATTATAAGGAAATTTTTAGCTGTAAATCTGGAGTAATCTATCCACCCACCTCTTACCATCTTAAATAGATTCTGTCACAGGAAATGCATCAGTTAATAATGCATCATTTAATTTTGAAATCTGACACGTGTTTTTAGTTTTGCCCTCAGCTATATGACTTGTGCTGTGATAAACTTCAGTCATTCTTTACTGCCACACCTGCATTGCTAACAATGCCCACTTAGTGGTAGATATGAAAACAGCACTCAATAGTAAAAAATCCCAGTCCCGCAAATCCTTCAGTTACATTGAGTAGGAGAAAAAATAGCTTGTCTGAAACCAGTACCATTGTGAAGTGCTGGCTCTTTATGAAAGCACAACTAAGAATAACCAAGCACAATGTACCTATGACCTGCCATGCCATAGCCTTATAACATATAATTCTTTTTGACTGTATCTGGGCCCATATTATACTGAGACTTGCTTGAGTGTGCCATGCTGAATGTCAGGTAAAGCAGTATCCAAGATCACCAATAAAGTCTATTTTAAGAAAATAATCCCTTTTTTTTGCTGCAATAATAAAACAGTATCTTTTACTTGTTCCCAGCTAAACTGCATGAATCCTCATTGTCCACAAAGTAGGGCCATTCAAAGCATATAAGTAACTGTATAACTTTATTGAACATGACTATATCAACAACAGGAATGCAAAGGACCTACTGTATGTCACTGATATATAAACACAGAGTGAATTTTTATAGTGCGTACACAGTTCTAAAAAGCATTGTTGTGACTACAAAGTTAAACAACAATAGAACTTTAGCTTACAAGTGAGCTTTTTATAGGACAGCTTATAGGACAGCAGCAATACTAACCTCTGTGCTTGTGAGAGAAGTATGATTGTGTGCTTCCCAGACAACACTAATTTTCCTTTGCGCTATCCATTAACAGGAAACTATCTAACATGCTGATGTATGGGAGTGTGTGTTGGACTTGCTTCACAGGGACCCCCATAAAAGTTAAAAAACGTCATTGGTGGTCACCCCCCCCACAAGTTAAAAACCCATTGTAGTTCAGGGTCCTCCCTACAAGTTAAAAAAATTGGTGGTCAGGGGCCCCCCATAAAAGTTAAAGAAAAACTTAATTGGTGACCAGGCCCCCCTGCTAGTTAGAAAAACACATTGGTGGTCAGGGCCCTCCCTACAAGGTAAAAAAAAACATTGGTGGTCAGGGGCCCATAGAATATTGGTGGGAGTGGGACTGCGCAAAACTGTAATAACTGAAAAAAAACCCACAGAAATATGTTCAAACTTTCATAACCTGCCAAATTTTGTAAAATAAACATGGTAATTAGGGGTGTGTGGCCACAAAAAAATGGGTGTGGTCAAAAAAAATATTTTTTTTGACTGTGCCCCCTGTGCACCCCTGATGGTGGCCCTGCATACGGAAATATGAAAGAAAGGATAATTTAGTTAATTTTTTTATGTGACATCCAGGCATTTTCTTCATGATTTCTATCTATGGATAGAGGTGCATCCCACACAAGTTCCACCTTGTACTTGAGGATTTGAAACTTTTGAGTGAGTACTGTTAGGCGGTTGTAACTAATCTCCTGCCTGAGCAATAACATCAAGAGAAGATACTTGTGATCTATTTACTGGCCACTTGTAATGTACCCTCTTCAGATAAGTGATGTGCAAGCCGGAACGATACCTGCAGGACCCACAGTTCCAGGCCATATCTATCTATCTATCTATCTATCTATCTATCTATCTATCTATCTATCTATCTATCTGTCTATCCATCTATCTATCTATCTATCTACACAGAGCACAGGAACAGAGAAAATACAGTATCAATTTTCCTGTTCAGTTTAGGCAGACAGTCTGTTGAAGGTCATTGCATCCTGTACACACAGCACAAATGACATTAGGCTAATCGTAACATATGCATTCTATAAACTTCATTCATACATATAGCTCACGCGTAGAGCTTGACAGCTAATGCACAATTAATTCCTAAATCACAGACCCATTTATATTCAATATAATCATTCATACTCAATTCTCTACAAGTGTTCTGCATAATTAATGAGGCCACCTTGTAATCCTGTTATAGACACACGTCTTCTGTGACTACTAAATGTTACAATGGAACATATATTACGCATGTATTTGAATTTATCAAGTGTTTTTCGATGGCATAATAGGTTGAATTCTCAATTTTAAAAAGCAGAGGAATTGTAGCCATTATCTGAAAAATATGTTCACATTCATAGCACTGTTCAGTATTATGGCTGTCTGCCATTCAGCTTTTACACATAAATTGCACAGAATAGGCTCTAGCACTAACTTGTCTTTGTTTTGTCAAGAAGTGGGCGTTTTGAACCCATGCCCTGCAATAGGTGTAAATGGCTGCCCCTTAGCCCTAGCTAACTCACAAGTCCTCTGTTAAATTCAATGAAACAGAACCACTAGTCCATAAATAGTTGACATAAACAAATGACTCAGAGAAGGATTGAATTGCCATATAAGCACCTTGTGTCAGGGAGCCGGGAGCTCCCTCCAGGGAGGTAGTCAGGATCAAGGAGGAAGCCCTCTAGTGGGAGAAAGGTCGCGGTATCCGAAGGGTTAAGCAGAATCAGTAGTAGTGATCACAGGCAGGAGTTAACGAGGGCAGGCAGATCAGATGCAAAAGTCCAGGCAAAGTTCAATAACACAGGCAGGTAACAGGAATCACGGACAGGGAGCAGGAATCAGGGCTGGGAGCAGGTATCAAAGCTGGAAAACAGGCAGTACAGGAACCCAGGATCAGTAGTGATTTGAATCCTATTCTTAGGCGCCGTCACAATGTTTTGGGTGCCCTTTTATGACGAGATCCCGGCACCAGTGATGACATCATCATGCAGCGACGCTGCACCATCTTGGATCTTCACTGTGACCGCTGGGAATGTAAACAGCGCCGTCGGGTACTTCTGGCAGTCCTGACACCTTGTGACATTGGGTAAATCCTGTAATCTCAACATGTTCCAGGCAACAAAATTATAATTGTTAACTCTTCTGGATAGATTGTCACTTGGACTTATTCTCTAATTCATTGCAAAGAACGCCCATGGTATACTAAGGGCTCTTGTGTGTGTTAGTTAAAGGACCAGTAACGTCAAAAATTTTTACAAAAAAATTCGTTAGAGTACAACAAAAAAAAACACCAACACAAATTAAAATTTAAAATAGCAAAGCCTTTATTAAGAAATAACTTACAGAAACTCCACTTCCTGTCCTCTTCAGAAACGGCGAAAGGGCGACCATCCATCTGCAGCGCTCGATTTCTCCTCCTGGCTATACACTGACAGCGTGTCCTCTGCCCGATCGCCTTCTCCAGCTCTTCTTCATCCAGCAGCAGCATGAAGGCGATGTCTCCTCCTCCTCCGCTCCAGGAATGCAGGCCTGACTGCCGACCCTGTGCCCACTCCGTCACTGTCAAGGCAGCTGAAACAAAGCAGCCACAAAAGAATGCGTCCAACACTGAGCCGGCAACCCCAGGAGGACGAGCTTCTTTTGGTGAGCCGTGCTGCTCCCCGCCTGCAGCTGCTGCTGCTCCCTCTGTCAAACTGCTGTTTGGCTGCTGAATGTTGAATCGTGAACCGGTAGGATTTTGTGGGGGATAGCCTTTCGCCCTGGAGCAGTGCAGACGCAGCCTCCTAATACACTCAATTCGGACCTGCCGGAGTTGTATGATTTACTTTTATTTACTCCTCCTGCCGGCTCAGTGTTGGACGCATTCTTTTGCGGCTGCTTTGTTTCAGCTGCCTTGACAGTGACGGAGTGGGCACAGGGTCGGCAGTCAGGGCTGCATTCCTGGAGCGGAGGAGCGGGAGACATCGCCTTCATACTGCTGTTGGATGTAGAAGAGCTGGAGAACGCGATCGGGCAGAGGACACGCTGTCAGTGTATAGCCAGGAGGAGAAATCAAGCGCTGCAGATGGATGGTGGCCCTTTCGCCGTTTCTGAAGAGGACAGGAAGTGGAGTTTCTGTAAGTTATTTCTTAATAAAGGCTTTGCTATTTTAAATTTTAATTTGTGTTGTTGTTTTTTTTTCTTTGAATTCTAACTAATTTTTTTGTAAAAATTTTTGACGTTACTGGTCCTTTAAGGTGGTATCTCCATTGTTCTGGAACTCCTGCTTATCCCCACTATTAGGATTTCTAGTAGGGATATCAACTAGCACAGACTGTATGCAATTGCAAATTTGCTTCTCCTGTGCCTGAATGGAATTAGCAGTGCTATACAAAATATTATGCGGGGGGGACATAACATATATGTAAATCACAAAAGAAAAATTTAAACAAACAAGCTTTAACAGGTTCACCTTTAAGTTAACTTTTAGGGGCAGATTCATCAAGGGTCGAAGTGAATCCGAGGGAATTTTCAAAGAAAAAAATTCGAAATTCGACCATAGAATAGGATACTACACTTTGACCTCGACTTTGAATTCAATTCGAAGTAAAATAGTTTGAATATTCGACCATTTGATAATCGAAGTACTGTCTTTTTAAAAAAACTTCGACTTCAATACTTCGCCAAATTAAACCTATGTTAGCCTATGGTGACCTTCTAGAGCATTTTTCTAAGTTTTTTTAAGTCGAAGAAAAAACGTTCGATCGATCACTGAAATCGATTTTTCTTCGACCGCAAATGGCCAAATTCAATGAAAAAAAACTTTGACTTCGATTTTCGAAGTCGAAGTAATTCAATTCGATGGTCGAATTTTGAAGTATTTTTAACTTCGAAATTCGACCCTTGATAAATCTGCCCCTTAGTATGTCATAGAGTGGCCAATTCTAAGCATCTTTTCAATTGGTCTTCATTAATCTATTTTTTATTGTTTTTTAATTATTTGCCCTTTTCTTCTGACTCTTGCCAGCTTTCAAATGGGGGTCATTGACCCCATCTAAAAACAAATGCTCTGTTAGGCTACACAGTTATTGTTATTGCTACTTTATATTAACCATCTTTCTATTCAGACCTCTCCTATTCATATTCCAGTCTCGTATTCAAATCAATGCATGGTTGTTGGGGGATTTTGGACCCTAGCAACCAGACTGCTGAAGTTATAAACTGGAGAGCTGCTGAATAAAAAGATAAATAACGCAAAAACCACAAATAATAAAAAATGAAAACCGAAAGCAAATTGTCTCAGAATATCACTCTCTACATCACACTAAAAGTTAACTCAAAGGTGAACAATCCTTTTAATATACAGAGTGGTTATTCTATGTTAAATTTTAACAATAAAGCATCATAGTTTTCCTTATCAAACGTCTTGTATAAAGTAAATATGTGGGGTACAATTACACAATGGTACTTTTAACTTTGTATAATAATTTGTAACATAATGTATATCATATTTCCTTTGAAAGCATTATCATTCTCAACACTGACAGATAATTGTATACAAATTGAACGTGATAAATACATTTTAGACTAGCGTGAGACAGTTTAGTACGGTAATGTGAATATTGAATACACAGAACATGTAATGAGGCTCCTTAAAGCAGAAGATTAGCCTGTAAAAGCCCTCTGGGCAGACTGGACAGATGCTAACAACTCAAGCATATTCTGCTTTCTACTTATTATTTTATTACTTTTTTCCTCTTTTTTACCTTCTTATGCTTGTCATTTATTTATAATTTTACTTCTATTCCCAGTAATCCCCTCTCCCCCCTTTACTGGTACATTAATTCACAAGCGAACTTTCTATTTCTTTTCCATAGTTTTTCTTTTCTAAAATGTTCTGCTTTGCCTTCTTAACTCTGTTTCAACCGGTTTCCTGTAAATTGGAGGAACAAAAGATAAGAAGACCATTCCCTTGTTTATATAATAACTGGTACCAAGCATTTTGTATCCTCACTACTGTAATAGATAAGACATTCAGAATGATTAAGTTGACATAGCCCCCTACAATGTTGAAAGTATGTCATAGTTTTAATATTCTACTATAGAAAAGCAGTCCATAAGTATTTGTAATGTGATAATAAGGATATTGAGCAATTGGACAATGGGAGGTTACATTTAGAAAGTAAGGCCAGAAGCCTCGAAATGCTTGCTATTGCTGAAAATCAGTGTGAATGGGGGACTAACACTTATTATAAGTTTGATTGTTCAGTGTTATAACTATGGTACACATATTCTCTGCTATCAGAGAAGTACCTAATTGTGACCATTTAGCTGATCATTTATTTCATTAATGTCCACAAATCTTTAAAAACAAAGGTGCACAGAAAGTGGGAAAACACCTATAAATTTAAGAGGCTATGCTTTTTTAACCAAGATAAGGTACCATGAGCTTCTAAACCCAAACAAGCTTTTGACCCAACATCTGCCTACTATCCCTAGCCCTGCCCCAGCTTCAGCTGTTCCTCTATAATGGCATATTGTGAAAGATACAATACTGGAACAATAATTAATGTCTGTAGTAATGGCTCCTTTTCTCCCCATATGCACCATACGGGTCTAAGTAATCTGTTCCCTCAGTAAGACACAATGGGGTCCATTTACTAAAGCGCGGTAAAAATATTCGCACAAAATATAGACAAATTTGTCGCAGAATATGTTTTCTCCAGTTTACTAACCTGCGGTAAATATAAATTTGCGAATTTTCTTGCGCAAGAATATGTTTTCGCCAGTTATCGCATTTGCTGAAAATAACGCTATGTACACATTAATGGCTGGTTTACTAAACAGCAAAATGTACAAAAGACAAAACTTACGCAAGAATATTCTCAAAATTTTACCGCCATGTAGTGGCGTAAAAGTATTTTTCCGCCAGAAAATTCTCAAGGGGCAGGAAATTTTCCATAATACTTTTTTTTACCCATCATTCTTTGCTGACAGGAGAAAGATCTGTAGCTATTGCTGACAGGATGTTTTGGCTTCTGCTTCTATCTGTTGCAACAGCAGTAGTTTCAGCTCAGAGTCGTATTATTGGCAGCGGCATCACAGTCCAAGGATTCGTCAGCCTCTACGCTTTTTTGGTTTCATTGTGATTGGCCACATTAAACTGTGCATTGATATGAAGCAAAGAGATTGACTGGTATGATTTCTTGTTCATATGATTCTATTGGCAGAAGGGTTTATATGATGCAGACATGTTTGATTGGTGTTACTCTGGTAATGTTGTTGGATGGTATAATCATCAGTCAATAAAGTTTATGAGTTTTGAAGATGCATTTCTGACCATAAATGTCACAGTAAAAATTGCTAAAATAACCGCCATAAAACAAGACTATTTTATAGCATAAATATTCGTAAAAACTTAATTTGTCTCCAGAAAATCCGCAACTCGCTAGAATTACCGCTAACGTAAACTGGTTCATTAACGTAGTTACCGCAAGTGATCGCAATGACTTAAAGTCAAACTTACCGCACATTAGTAAACGGACCCCAATGTCTTGGTCCTGAAGGGTTAAGTGAGGAGGAGGACCCTCAGGACTGACATCGTGAGTCAATCTAAAATGCCACATCATTAATGCGCGCAGGCGACGAGATGCCCTGACGTCATAATGACGCGAAAATCTTACGAGAATTTTCTAACACGGAAGCAGTTAAGAACGCGTGGATCTTAGCATAGCCCATTTGCCTTATCAAAGCTTTTTAAGCGAAACGCGTTGGCAGAGCCTCCGATCGTTTTTTATTTTAGACTTACATTGATTCTTGTTTTTTTTTTTCTTTCTTTTTTTTTTACTCCAATTAATTTGGACATCAGTCTCCTATACTGAACGCTGTTAGCCTCTTCCATTGCCTCATTTAAATTCTCTTAATTCTCTTTTTACTCAATGGGACTGAAGGATTTGTGGTCTTGTAGGGAAGTTTAGCTCTCAAATATAATGTTGGGCAAATTTCCGCGTTTAACGGATGCCCATTGACTTAAATGGGCGCCGGCGCTTCGCGAATTTCACGGGAAATTTGCAAAATTTGTGAACGGGACAAATTCGCCCATCATAATGATAGAAACCATTGTGACCACAGTCCCCAGTGTTCTACTTTCTCCCCATGTGGAGTCCCAGGGCCTAGTAAAACAATCTCATAGAAGTTTTTGGGACCGCTCCACCTCTTCACTATTTTCATTTTCCTACTTTTATTCCTTAAATGACGGTTTTGGAGGTTTTTACACTTAATTTTATGTTTTAATGAATTCATCTTTCAAATAACTAATTAGCACTAGCACTTTGAAATCAACAATAATTTGGAATTATTGGCAGCCTGAGACTGCAACTTGGCACTAGCACTGTACATTCATGAATTAGCACTAGTACTTTTCAAATTAATATTAATTTTGGACTTATTGGCAGTCTGATACTGCAACTGACCATATTAAATACCCTACATAAAACTTATATGATGAGGATACACCACAATGGGAAAGGTAATGAGTACAGTAAATGCCAGTACTCAGCAGATTATGGACTAAAAAAAAGAATGAAGGTTTTTCTAAAACATGATGTATGAAGAGTAGGAGTTACACTACTGTCAGGAATTAATGTGCCCTTTTGATCTATAAAAAGAAAAAAGATAGTTGCATTTTTTCTTTTGTAAAAATAAAATTATAGAGAGTAGGAGGTACTATACTGTCAGGCCCTTTGGTTTGTAAAAAGAAGAGACATTTGGAGATATTTTAAATAGAAAATGTATTTCAGAATGACTATTAAAGAGTTACAAAGGTATGTATTAGTTTGATTGTTTATGATCAAGACTTGTCAAGATAAATTGTGATTGTTATATTGAGGTGGCGAAAGGTGGTAATCTTCTTGCCCATATGTCTTTGCATACTGAGAAAATGAGGTTGAAATTATATTGATCAACTAACTATCCTTAAAATGTATGTGTCCACACTAAGGATATTTTAGATCTTCTATAAATAATTCACAATATATTCTTGGTTGCCTTTAATAGTTGTAAATGAACAACATTCAGTGTATAATGAATAGCTGTCACAGTGTGGTCACATCAGCTGCAGAAAAGATTATAAAAAAGAGAAAATCATCAAAAATGGGGGACATGATTTTAAATGTACTGCAGACGTATGCAGAATACTAATGGATAATGTACTAACACCTAATTTTTTGGATAAAATTGTTTAAAGGCAAACCGTGCCCTTTCAATCTTTCTCCTTCTTTTTGTATGTTGATCACGAACCACTAGTTGAGTAGTATATATGGTATATTTTTTGCCTTCATAGGATTTAGGTAATGGTTTCACTTGCGTCTTGCACCTCTTTTTTTTACTATATAGGTATGAATTAAAAAGGCTCTTACTATAGCTTCTTCTTGTATTATTGCAGGGTCACAGCCTCTTAGAGTAATTGTCTATGCCATGCCAGAAGCCGTGCTTAATGCCCGATTTTCATTGCTGGGCTGATTAGTTTCCTTTACTGATTTTTTTAAATGACTGAAAGTCCTGTTATATCTGGTCACTGTCAAATATGACATTGACCTGATCCGCTCAGTGAGCTAAACGAGTAAGACGTCATTAAAATAATGCTTTGAGTACATTTACTTTCATTTTGATTGAGGGGTCACAACCCAATTGAATTATAAATCAGGAAACAAAAATATAGAACACATTTTGCTCTTTTCGGTAGTCGCTCTGCTCTAGTCTTGAATAACCTACTAAAACCTTAAGAGAGGTAAACATAAGCTCAAGTCAATTGGAAGCCTGAAGTCAAACACACAAAAGAATTTAAAGTTAAAAACAAAAGCCTGCTTAGTGAAAATGTACCTAAGTGCATTGTTATGGTAAAGGTAACTAACGTGTAATATATTTATAGCGTTTCTATATAATAATTTATTATCTTTTAGTAACATTTTACATATATATAACATATAAATAACATATACCTATTTAAAACAGATTTTATATTTTAAATGCCACTTGGCTTTTAAATGTGAGCACAAACATTTTTTTTTAGCTTTTTCGCTATGGGATCCATTTACTAACAATTGAATTGTGGTCTTTTTCCACAAATCACGAAACATTTAAAACATATTATTAAAAAGCTCTAAAATTTGATTTTGATTTATTAAGTGATAAAAACCACGAAAGCCTTTAATGCAGAACTATGCCAAGTAAAAGTTGTCAAGGTGGTAAAGAAGTCAATGGGAGGTGCTCTGATCCTATTGGATCATTTTTAAACCAATCTGAAATTTAGAGGTTTTCTGATTTTTTTTTCTGTACAAATTGACCATAAAACAAACATTTTAGAGCTTTTCGAGGTGTATTTTTTTGGATTGTTCATTGTTTTTTTTGTAATTAGAACTTTTAAGAAATTCAAAAAAGTTGCCAAAACCACAACTTTTCCAACTTTACTTTTTCGTATTGTCACGCAAAAAGCCAGGGCCAAAAATACTAGGAAAACCTCTAAAGCCACAAATCAAAGAAATATCTTCCAGTTGTTAAATTGACATCTGCCGTTGACTTCTACGTGATCACATTTAATGGCTGCCACGGACCAATCATATAGCACTTTACTGGTGGGCATTGAGGTATTAAAACATAAACATCTGACCGTTCTAGCGTGAAACTGATCAAAGACCCATAGGTAGGGGTCAAATAAGATGGTTTCAAAGTAAATGTGATAGAACCCCATTTATATTTATCATATCTGGTGACGGTTCTCGTCATCCACATGTACTTAGTGCTGTTATTAAATAAACATAATGCTTCCTTGCCATCAATGATTATTGACTCAACTATGCAATGTTGGGAGATCATTTCTTTCAGTATAGTATGTGTCCCTTGTGAGAAGCTGTGTGAGAGAGTTATTTCCCTTACAGATATGTATGCATACTTGTAAAACCACAAATCTTTCTTTCAGGAAACTGTAACATATCCAGATGCTTCCACTACAATTGCATCACTCCACTTTACTCTTCTTTGTCCTATTTTTGGTTTTGCTGTTTTATCTTTTTGCACTGTGCTTTAATTGGTGGTTTTCCATGTACCATATCCAAATTCAGAAAGTATTTTAATACTGTATATATTTGCTGATATTACATTCTAATGATATTATAGGTGTCATTTGTCATTGACCAGGGGAAGAAGTGCAGAGAGCTAAGGGAACCAAGAGCATGCCCTTCAGTCAGCATCGTACCTAGACTGGACCAGGCTTCCCTGGAAAAGAACTTTGGAGGAGCCTAGCGCGGCACATTAACCTTACATCCACCCCTTGCCGCACAATACTATTGCCTGTCCAGTCTCCCTCCCGTTCAATTGCCCATCCTCTTTCCCTCTCGCATCCCCTCTTCTTATCACGTCCAAACCTTTGTGCGGCTGTGAGCAGAGATTTCATTAAAGCTATAAGGAAGCAGACCCCACAATCTGGGGCCCCCAGTGCTCATTCAGCAAGAAATGTTTCCCCTAATGTGGTTGTGGTCTGTACCTCATGCCATATAAAAAAAAACTCAACAGGTGGTGCTGCAGAGTGTAGTCTCACAGGTTATAAGTGACCTCTTGTGTTTTTTTGAAATGTCTGCCTACTTTCCACAGCTGTACAGATATAACTAGGTAATAAGGACTGGAGAAGGTGCCATTGCCTCCTTTTGCTCTGTATACTTTATGGCAGAGCACTACACCACAGCCACTACCTGCATTGAGGTAACCCTCCCTGAGTTTACCTGTGTATTTCTGTGCTAAGTTACTGCAAAAAAAACTGTGGAGTGGCCTGGCATGCATAGAATCTCCTACTCCATCCTCCATCCACCCATCCACCCCACTGTGTTCCCCCACTACCTGCCTGCTTACACTAGTGAAGGTAAGAGTGGCTCGGAAGTGGATTAGTGATGACCGCAGAAGAAGCAGTCGGCCAGTTACTGCGGGATCTGCTTCCTCTATAGTTCTGCCACTGGAAGAGAGACTTAAGTCCCACAGAAAGCAGTGGGATTGTAGGATTGTACTGATACATACAGGTTACAGTGGGATTGTAGTGGGATCCTAGGATTGTACTGATACATACAGGCTACATAGTGTTGGAGGGCCGCACAATATACATGTGAAACTGATCGCCTTTTTCAAGATGGCACCATACATATTTTACTGTTGACCCAGTAAATCATAATTTTTGAGGCACACTTTTAGTCTGAATAAATAAAAAGAAAAGGAAACAAGCTTGCCATTTTGCATCTGCCAATATAATGCATATGCTTATAGTGAACTGTATCAAAGTATGGTGCTGCCGTGTAGAGATGCACTTTAAAATGACTTTTGGGATGTACAAACATCCTGCCGGAATGAGAAACAAACAAATTGGATGTGATTCATTTGGGACTGTCAGAAATGCAGAAGACGCTTCTCTTTTTGAACTGAGATACTTCCCATTTATCAAGGGACTTGTAGCAGATTAAAATAGCAGACATCTGTGTGATGGCATAAATATCCTATAGGAAGCTCTGGTGAAATCCTTCAGGATCTGTTTTTGACTTTTTTTTTAATTACAGACTCTTAGGGGCAGATTTATCAGAGTGTGAGATTAGAGCTCACCACATAAAAAACTCTCTATGCAGTCATATGGGATTGTTAGAAGTTCACCATTTTACAAACACATTTCTAATAAACTCATAGGAAAAAATCGAAAGAGGAGGCGTTTTTCTGTGGTGAGCTGTAATCTTGAATTTGATAAATCAGCCCCTTGTTTAAAAACTTCAATGAAGATTATACTAATCTACCTAGTTGTGGATAGGATATACAATTCTGGCTAGTAGCTGTACATACATAGAACCAGGAATGCCCCAGCAAACGAACACTACTCCTAATGAAAAATGTATGACAACTTCCCCTATTATGTATAAATTCAATAAATGCTGTGAATGAATATTCTCTACACCCCGTAATCTATAATGTTCTCTTCATAATGAACTGCCTATGTGAAAATACAAATTGGACTACCCAGTGCACAGAGGTGATATATTCTCTTTAATAACTAGAGAGGCTGGGTTTGTGGAGATATAAATTAAATTACTTCTATATCAGGCCTCATTTTGATTCTTTTTGTAAAGCTGTTTTCTCTTGTTGAAATGTATTTTTCAAACATAGCTGTTAGCAGTTTGCTTGAATAAATTACTGCCTGTAGAAACCTTGTTTTATTTTAAAGCACTTGATCATCGGTGGGGGATGATTAATTATCATACCAATAGGAACCAAAAATATTTTATAAAGCGTAAACTAGGTCTTGATGATTCATTTCCAATAGACTAAATTTTAAATAACTGATGCCAGGACCACAATTAAAGATATCTTGTTAATATTGCCCCTCTATGAAAATCACAATGAAAAAGGTTTAATAGCGTCAGTGTAGTAAAATTCTTATCAATAACAATGTTAGTTACAGTGTTACAGATGCAGGGGGAGTGGGGTTTGAACTGATGAAACAAATACTTTGCCTAAAAACGTAATACTTCTTTTTATGGTTGTCCTATAAGAGTATTTTGCAGTGTTTTACCATGGATCCATCTCTGTCTTCCAAGTCTCTACCGGCTCTCACTTCTGCCTATAACCGCCGCCTTTCACCTCGGGAGGAGCCCTTGGCTAATTGGATACCGCCAGGTCTTATTTGAGAGAGGAGCAAAGCTAATGCTTCTGGACAAGCAAAGGGGCACGATCGTCTCACCAGGATACTGGAAGGAAGAACACCACTTGGAAACAGGCAGGCCGGGCCAGCACAAGCAGAGAATAGTCGGACAGGCCGGAAAAAGGATTGGAGAGCGAAGGATAGTCAGTGGACAGGCAAAGATCGGATTGGAGAGGTCAGAGTAGTCACAGGCACACTAGGATCAGGATTGGAGAGGTCAGAGTAGTCACAGGCAAGCGAGGATCAGGATTGGAGAGGTCAGAGTAGTCAGGCAGGCAGGCAAGGGTCAATACACAGATGATCAATAGGATTCACGAAGAATAACACACCCAGGAACAAGCTAATTGAACCTAAAAATGGGCAATTTTTTGTACACTGAAATCCCCATTTATACTTTTTGAATTTCCTGCCATGGACCCTGCTGCCCACTAGACCACCAGGGTGAGTCCTTACAAAGATATATTATTTAATGTTATTGGATCCATCTATCATCCATCATGAAACAACATTGCTTGTTCACTGTGAAAAATATTGTAAGATATGCATTCCGTTAATGAGTTTTTGCTAATCCCACTTATCAGTAGAACTAAACCCCCCCGAGGTAAAGTCCCCACTGACCCCCTCCTTTGGCCCCCTCCCTACCTCCCCCCTGCACAGTTGTACCCCAGAATTCTGCCCCCTCTTGAAATAGTGACCACACATGCAGAGTGAGCATAGCGGAGCTCACAGACGCCATCTTCTTCTCTTGAATAATCTTCATGGCTTCTCTCTCCCCTTCAGCAATTTCTGTCTCTTTCCACTCATGCACAGTTGTCGTGAACCAGAATATTGCTATAACTGTGCATGTGCCATTATGCTGCTCACTTCACGAAGATTACCGAAGAGAAGAAAATGGTGCCCGTGAGCTCCACTGCACTTACTCTGCATGTGCGTTCACTATTTCAAGAGGGGACAGAATTCTGGGGTAAGACTGTGCAGAGGGGAGGCAGGGAGGGGGGCCAATGGGGGGGCAGTAGGGACTTAACATTGCGGGGGATTTAGTTCTCCTTTATGGACATAACTCTAGCAGTCTGGTCAAAAGGTTAAAAGAAAGACCTGTACCATCAGCATAGGAATTATTTAGGAATTACAATAGAACCCCTATTTTTTTTATTATTTTTTCATGGGACTGGAAAAAGTGGTGTAAAATCTGGGAAAATATAAAATCAGGAAAATTCATTAAAAACAGAGCAAAATGCAAGAAAACTTTATATTAGGGGATATAAAATTGAAGTTTCACTATACTGGAGGTGGTAGATCTATATGGTAGACAAATAGGAAAAGTAAAACCAAAATACTATCAAAAATTTTAGGCTACAAGGACAGAATATTCTGGGGATTCTGCAAACTGTAACCAGTGAGTGCCCTTTTCAGTACATTTCTCCTGCTATTTTGATTTACTTACATCAATTTTATATTGCTCGAACTGGTATATCTCATGTTCCTTGAGTGCCCAGTCTCAGAGTGTCGGAATAATGTTCGATTTCCAAAAAAGTGGTGGGGAACTTGATTTTAAATGCACTACAAACTTAGAATGCTAATGGATAGTGTAGGACTCATGTACAATGAGGGGCCTTGACGTGCCACATGATCTTTCATATTTTGGCCAATGGGTGGGGACGGAAGCTGCATTTAATGAATATAAACACTATATGATAATAAACATTGTAAAACCGATATCCCGAAGGCAAAGATTGGAAATGTGGAGTGCATTGCGGCAGAGGCTAAGACTAAAAAAAGTTTTTTAAGTATATCAATAATAAAAAGATGCGGGTTGAGAGCGTTGCTCCTTTAACTAATGGTACCAGTATGGTTGTAACAGATACAGAAAAGGCAAATGTACTAAATAAGTTATTTTCTTCAGTGTATACAATAGATGAGTCTGAGTTCCCAGGCTCACTTTATAGCTGCACTAATAGCTCAGCTCAATCTAGTCAGTGGCTGATTCAGGATATGGTTCATAAAGCTTTAATAAAAATGTATGTGAACAAGACACCAGGGCCAGATGGCATAAGAGAACTTAGTTCAGTTTTAGACTGGCCTCTATTTCTGATTTTCTCAGATTCGCTAACATTCAGTATGGTACCTATGGATTGGATGAAAGCTGATATTATTCTAATATTTAAAAAGGGATTGCAATCTTAGCCTGGCAATTATAGGACAGTAAGTTTGACATCTGTGGTGAGCAAATTATTTGACGGCTTGTTAAGGGATCACATTCAACATTTTGACCTAGTGAATGGCATTATGAGCAGCAATCAGCATGGCTTCTTGAAGGATAGATCATGTCAAATTTGTTTTTTTATGATGGTAAGTAAGATGCTGGACAGCTGGGGAGCAGTGGATGTGATCTGTTTGGATTTTGGCAAATCATTGATACAGTACCCCACAAACAACTGCTTTCTACACAAAGGTCTGTTGGGCTATAGGAAAACTATACCCTCTAAAAAGATATTGCATAAAACAGCTCATGTGTAAAATCCTGCTTCATGTAAATAAACCATTTTCATAATAATATACTTTTTTAGTAGTATGTGCCATTGGGTAATCATAAATAGCCATTTTTTTAAAAAAAAATTATTGTTTATTGAAGTTTAGTATTTTGCACAAAAAAAAAAATAGTAATAAAATGAAATAATATGTCATAATAACATACAATAAGAAAATTGCCCTTTTAAAAAAATAAGGACTGCCCCCTGGGATCGTAGGATTCATGGTGCACACAAGCAAACCATACATGTTAGGTCACATGAGCCAATTAAAAACAGAGTTCAGTCTTTTGCTTCCACACTTCTTCCTGTTACAGCTAGAGTTGCATTATTTCTGGTCAGATGATCTCTAAGGCAGAACACAGACCACCCATATGGGGGCTCAAGCTAAAATATGTAAAAGGGCAATCTGTTGCTTAAGTATTCATTTTGGGGGTATAGTTTTCCTTTAATGAAGTTGTTTGCACGTGGATAGGAAACAGGCTACAGGATCAGGTACAGAGGGTTGTTGCTAATGGTACATTCTCTACTTGGAGTAAGGTTCTTAGTTGGGTCCCCCAGGGCTCGGTATTAGGTCCACTTTTATTTAACTTGATCGTTAATGACTTAGGGGAGGGTATTGTAAGTAATGTATCAGTGTTTGCAGATGACACAAAATTATTGAGCTGAATTAATTCCATCCAGGATGTGGCATCCTTGCAACAGGATCTTGACAAACTGGCAATTTGGGCAGTAAAGTGGCAGATGAGATTCAATATTGATAAATGTAAAGTCATGCACCTGGGATGTAAAAATATCCAAGCCACTTATACACTTAATGGAACTGCACTAGGCAAATCCATTATGGAAAAGGACCTTGGCGTCTGTGAAGATTCTTATTAAACCAGATCATGGTATAACTGCAGAAATACGTCAAGTCAAGTGGACTTGCTGTGTTTTAGGGAAACATCTGAAAATATAAAGGTCCATTAAAGGACAAGGAAAGTCTAAACATAGACTTGAACTTACTGCACCACAAGCCTAATCAAACAAATTATTTATGCTTTCAAAGTTGGCCACAGGGGGGTCACCATCTTATAACTTTGTTAAACATCTTTGCAAGACAAGACTGTGCACATACTCTGTGTGGTGTGGGCTGCTTAGGGATCGTCATAAATTATCAAAACAGCACAAGTCAAATAAGATCTGCAAGAAGCCGATACAGCAAGACTGATTAATAATCAGAATATACAGACTGCACTGGGTCCTCTGTTGTCATGTAATCTAATGTGGATTTTATAGTTTTTGGACATGTAAACCCCCCCCCCCCATAAAAATTAGTCCAAAGATGAGAAAACCCCAACATTTCAGCACTATAGCATAATAATTCTGGCACACGTGACGTCACGAATGCACAAAAACTGAGATTTCGCGTCTAATTGAATGTGGTACTTATACTTTAGACAGCTTGGTGCCACATCAGAATTCCCCTTGATAAAGGCTATAGTGCCGAAACGTTGGGGTGTTCTAATCGTTGGCAAGTGTATCTGCTTCCTGTGGTTTGTCCCTTTTTGCCTTGATCTTGTAACTTGGTAGTATGTATATATTTGTATTAAGACTGTTGTGCAGAATATACCAGTTTGTCTGATGTATATCTGTTTTCTATACACTATATAAAAGAGAATTTTTTAAAATACCACCTTTGTTTACTAAGTATTATTTTCTTTATTGAGTGTGAATCCCCTCTCTATTCTTATATATGGTTTTGGGTAACTGACTGTGGGGTTATCCCGGGGTTATTTGCACCTCATATTTCTCATAAAAAGAGCTTTTTCTCCTTCCAATATTTGGAGTGCCCTCCATTAACTTATATTTGTAAGGGTTTATAGGGTTTACATGTCCTTTAATACAAACTTTCTCCAACTCTCCATAACCAGTGGCTGCAGCAAAGTATCCTCCAAATTGAATCCCAATTTATCTGTTTAAATCTGGCTCTATGCTCTTTGTCCCTGCAGCTGGAGTTGGAAACAGTAAAGGGGATGTAAATCCAATACAAAGCTCTACACAGTCACTGACTTCTCTACAGGGAAACAAACAAAGCTGCTTGAGTTCTGCATGGCTGGGAAGTAAGGTGGCGGCTTCCCTTGCTGTTCATAAGTATAATTGTTTCCCTGCCCAGCAGTTAGGGACCAACAATTCCTATTCACTGGTCATGTGACTTGTGCCTGCACTTTTGGAGAGAAATGCTTTCTGGCAGGCTGCTGTTTTTCCTTCTCAATGTAACTGAATGTGTCTCAGTGGGGCATGGGTTTTTACAATTGAGTGTTGTTCTTAGATCTACCAGGCAGCTGTTATCTTGTGTTAGGGAGCTGCTATCTGGTTACCTTCCCATTGTTCTTTTGTTTGGCTGCTGGGGGAAAAGGGAGGGGGTGATATCAGTCCAACTTGCAGTAAAGAGTGATTGAAGTTTATCAGAGCACAAGTCACATGACTTGGGGCAGTTGGGAAATTGACAATATGTCTAGCCCCATGTCAGATTTCAAAATTGAATATAAAAAAATCTGTTTGCTCTTTTGAGAAATGGATTTCAGTGCAGAATTCTGCTGGAGCAGCACTATTAACTGATTCATTTTGAAAAAAAAATTTTCCCCCATGACAGTATCCCTTTTAACTTTGAAACAGTGGTTCGACCAATCAGGGACAGAGAGGTTATCCCGGCTCGAAGCCTGATATGTGAGCAGCCAATCCGGGAAGCGCTGACTGATCTTGATTAGTCTCCTGCTCAAAGTGACGAGCAGCATCAGGGCTGCGCTGCTGCTCTCCTCATCTTGAGAGGCTACGGTTATACTTAATAGAGCAGGGCTGGAGTGGGAAACAAGCAAGCGGCATAGGAAACACCCGGGAACTCAGTGATAACTTATCTCCGGGGGCGCAGGATGTGGAGTGATCAACGGCTCTGGCGGGCCCCGAGGGGGAGCAGGCCTTGGTGCAAATGCACCCCCTGCTCCCCCGGTACTTACGCCACTGGTATGAACAACCCCAACTTGGCCAGTCTATCCTCATATAGTAGCTGAGATTTTGTCTCAGCTACTATATGAGGATAGACTGGCCAAGTTACCTTTTACCAGCTTTGTTTTCCTTCTCTGTGCCCTCTCTAATTCAATAATGTCCTGTTTGTGCACTGGAGACCAAAACTGTACGGCATATTCTAGATGGGGCCTTACCAGGGCTATGGTTTTGGATAACTGACTGTGGGGTTATCCCGGGGTTATTTGCACCTCATATTTCTCATAAAAAGAGCTTTTTCTCCTTCCAATATTTGGAGTGCCCTCCATTAACTTATATTTGTAAGGGTTTATAGGGTTTACATGTCCTTTAATACAAACTTTCTCCAACTCTCCATAACCAGTGGCTGCAGCAAAGTATCCTCCAAATTGAATCCCAATTTATCTGTTTAAATCTGGCTCTATGCTCTTTGTCCCTGCAGCTGGAGTTGGAAACAGTAAAGGGGATGTAAATCCAATACAAAGCTCTACACAGTCACTGACTTCTCTACAGGGAAACAAACAAAGCTGCTTGAGTTCTGCATGGCTGGGAAGTAAGGTGGCGGCTTCCCTTGCTGTTCATAAGTATAATTGTTTCCCTGCCCAGCAGTTAGGGACCAACAATTCCTATTCACTGGTCATGTGACTTGTGCCTGCACTTTTGGAGAGAAATGCTTTCTGGCAGGCTGCTGTTTTTCCTTCTCAATGTAACTGAATGTGTCTCAGTGGGGCATGGGTTTTTACAATTGAGTGTTGTTCTTAGATCTACCAGGCAGCTGTTATCTTGTGTTAGGGAGCTGCTATCTGGTTACCTTCCCATTGTTCTTTTGTTTGGCTGCTGGGGGAAAAGGGAGGGGGTGATATCAGTCCAACTTGCAGTAAAGAGTGATTGAAGTTTATCAGAGCACAAGTCACATGACTTGGGGCAGTTGGGAAATTGACAATATGTCTAGCCCCATGTCAGATTTCAAAATTGAATATAAAAAATCTGTTTGCTCTTTTGAGAAATGGATTTCAGTGCAGAATTCTGCTGGAGCAGCACTATTAACTGATTCATTTTGAAAAAAAAATTTTCCCCCATGACAGTATCCCTTTTAACTTTGAAACAGTGGTTCGACCAATCAGGGACAGAGAGGTTATCCCGGCTCGAAGCCTGATATGTGAGCAGCCAATCCGGGAAGCGCTGACTGATCTTGATTAGTCTCCTGCTCAAAGTGACGAGCAGCATCAGGGCTGCGCTGCTGCTCTCCTCATCTTGAGAGGCTACGGTTATACTTAATAGAGCAGGGCTGGAGTGGGAAACAAGCAAGCGGCATAGGAAACACCCGGGAACTCAGTGATAACTTATCTCCGGGGGCGCAGGATGTGGAGTGATCAACGGCTCTGGCGGGCCCCGAGGGGGAGCAGGCCTTGGTGCAAATGCACCCCCTGCTCCCCCGGTACTTACGCCACTGGTATGAACAACCCCAACTTGGCCAGTCTATCCTCATATAGTAGCTGAGATTTTGTCTCAGCTACTATATGAGGATAGACTGGCCAAGTTACCTTTTACCAGCTTTGTTTTCCTTCTCTGTGCCCTCTCTAATTCAATAATGTCCTGTTTGTGCACTGGAGACCAAAACTGTACGGCATATTCTAGATGGGGCCTTACCAGGGCTATGTACAGTGGAAGACGACCCCTCCTCCTGCAAATCTATGCCTCTTTTAATACAGCTCAAGACCTTGTTTGCCCTTGATGATGCTGACTGGCATTGCTTTGCTACAGCCATGTTTATTATCTACAAGGACTTCAAGGTCTAGCTGCAGTAATAAGTCAAATCAACTGGACTTGCTGTGTTTTTCTTGAAGACCTTTCACCAGTCATCCACCTGACTTTCTGAATTGAGGCCTGAGGCAAATTGGAGAGGCTTCAAATAGGGGTTTTTGGCTGGTTATATATAAACTGAAAAGGTTGAACTTGATGTACATGCGTCTTTTCTTCAATCAAATATACTATGTTACTCTAATTCCAATAGCAGGAAATCTTGTGTTACATTGCTTCATTATCTGCAACTTTATTAGTCTACTTATGGCCTTTATATTTCTAGATGTTTCCCTGAATTGTTGTATGGTGGTTCATGATTGAAATAATCCAATTCTGAGATTAGATTTAATTATGTGAACTGACAGTCATTTATAATAAGAATGAATTTGGAATGATGTGCTGTAAGGACATATTGCACATTAGCTTAAAGGATGCAGTCCAAGATAAATGAGAGCTGCATTGTGCCAAAGAGAATTCAGAAAGCTGTTCCTATCACCAAGAGAAGAACAGCTCTATTAGCTTCACATTTCTTCTGGGAACATTATATGATTAGTGTTGTCTCTTTCTAGCTCTCCTTTAATCCACCTAAAGTAATTATATACTTCAGGGCTTTAGGAACTGCAGGTTTATTTTTGTGCTGTGCTATCAATATGGCACATCATTTATACAGTTTGCTTTGTCTGCAGGTTTAAGAGCAGTACACTAGCTTGGCATTGGTGCAGCTTCTTGCAAATTTCACATGATGGACTGTATTGTAATCATCACCGTGTTAAGATTTTCCTTTCCCTAACAACCAATTTTAGTTTGATCTGACAAATCTGTCAAATTATTGTGAGGTTAGTGAGCACCAAACAAATGTGCATCTAAAGATCAGGCATTGGTCAGGTATATGAATCCGTCAGGTTCGAAAATTTCACCGTTTACAGTAAAATGTATTCCTAGTCCAATTATTTGCAGGGCTAAGAAGGCAGCTACCCACAATTCTCCTGGCTTCAACTAGACTATATTGCTTGAAATGTTTTTTTTTAGTAGATGGACAAATTGTACATTTAAATGATCTGATTTCATTATAAGCTTGGTCCTACGATAATAAAAAGATCTTCTAAAAATCTTAATGTCTTTGGTCACATTTAATCTTAGTTGTAGGGGCTCGTACTGATGAGTGTGCAGTGGCAGCACTCTATGTAGTTGCATTATTGGGCCACCCTTTCCTTTCTGTGCCAATGTTACTAAACCTGTTTTTAGCACCATGGCTATTACTCAGTGCACAGGTCGCCAAGTGATTTCTATATAGTGTTACTGTATATTGTTATATTTGTGTATACAGTGGAGATCTGACCTTGTGCAAGGCCTTTTCAGTCTCTAAAATGGAAAATATGCCGTATATATTAACAGAACCAATGTTATATTCTTCTGGGACAAGGCAAGCCCCCTAAACACAACGTCACCAATTTCTTGTACATCTTCTGCCCATCTGAAACGCCATGGATTTTTTTCACTTAAGTTCTTACAGAACGTTAAAGAAGACCAATGATTGAAAACTTACTAAAGATTCTCTAATTGCGGCCACCATATTCTAAGTAACGATGTCACATATGCTTCAGCACATGCGCAAGACTTACCCGCAACCACTAGACAAGGAAGGGATCATGACTGCTCTTTGATGTGCATGCACAATATTGAATTGGGATATAATGTGAAAGCTGACAGCCAGTCTTCCTGGGGAATATAGAATTGTGGGAAGGTTACAAGGTACAGCTTGCAGTTTTTATTTAAGAGGATGGCTGTGCTGCTGGAGAATGGTGCCTTATTGCGAAAACCTCAAGCATTTTTGGTTTCAATAAAAGTAGGCTTCGCTTATAGAACATTGCCTTCTTTTTGGTTGCCTTGTTCTTTGAAAATGAATATTGCTTTTTTTGCACAGAGTACCTTGTTTCTATACATTTTTTTTATTAATATAGAGATTTAGCAAATATACCACAAAATCAAATCAAACTAATAGCCAGATTTAGGAATTTCATTGCCTGTGCTCAGTCTTAGAAGTGCTAAAAAAACATGAACTTATTCGGAAGTCCTTCTCCCTTTACATTTTTCAGAGCAATGGACAGTATGTAATGGGGAAAGGGGAATGGTAATTGCCAAAAATAATGAGAAGTAATTTATCAAAATCCAAAAAGTTATCACTATTTTCTGAAACCTACTCTGACCAAATCCTCACTGACTTTCCCCCCCTATTTATCAATATATTTTTCAGAAAATTTCTTGTGCAGGGAAAAAAATCAATAAAACTATGAAAAAAAATCAGAATTATACTAATTTTTCGGAATTGTCGCAGAAAATCACAACTTTTTATGGATGTCACGCCCAAAACCTTGAACTTTGACACCCGAAACCCTCGAAATCGATTGATTATTGAGTCATAAGTCAAGAGAGTCAAGAGTGAGTTTATTGTCATTTCATCCATATACGTTTGTACAGTACACAGTGAGATGACACAACGTTCCTCTAGGACCATGGTGCTACACAACACAACATAGATGTACAACAGACAAAAAGTGCAAGTGCAAAAATATGCAACTCCTGCAAGACAGGTCAGCATAGTGCAGGGATGGGACAAGACAGTGCACACTCAGCAGATGTAATATGTTAAGTAAATAATGCTAAACATAAGACATGATGGGTGTATCATTGTGATATGACAGTAGCAAGAACATGATAAAGAACATGATAAAGTGCAGATGTGCTCATAGGTAGTGAGGGCCCTAATTCTTCGGTACCTTTTTCCAGATGGCAGGAGTGTGAACAGTGAGTGTGAGGGGTGTGTTGGATCAGCAACAATGCTGATGGCTTTATGGATGCAGCAAGTGGTGTAAATGTCTGTGATGGAAGGAAGAGAGGCACCTATGATCTTCTTTGCTGTCCTCACTATCCTCTGTAGGGTCTTGCGCTCCATGAACTAAACCCAGCACAGAACATGGATAACAATGGGATATCTGTCATTGAATTTTGAATGAACTAGGCAGGTCTAAGTTGGAGTACTTTTTTATTTGGACTTTTAACTACATCTGGGTTTATAAAAAAATTAAATTTTTTCCCCTTTAAAAGTCCAACCAGATAAAATTGGACTTTAATAAATAACCCCTGAATATATTCTGACTTAGAATACATTTAGCTTAGCTGCTGATGTAGAATCCTGAATCTGCACACATACTGCTCCTGTCTACTGATGTACATAATGGCCTTATGGCCTTGTACATCTCTTTAAGTTAAGAAAACTTTTGTAGGGGCCCATAGGGGTTAATCTGCCCCTACGGCTGTAAGGCCCCACCCTTTTCTCAGTTACCAGGCAAAATCCTGTGTAGCTCAGTGTTATTGGTCAAGAGGTGTAATGACTACTTTCTGCCACACTGCACTATAGTGTGTGTAAGGAGTAGCCTCTTCCTCTTTGGCTGCTGGATCCCGATCCAGCTGGGTGTGCCCATCGGAGCCTGGGTACAACAAGGCCCAGATAAGCTGCTGTGGGGGAAAAGGGAGGGGGTGATATACTGTAACTCCAACTTGCAGTACAGAAGTAAAGAGTGATTGAAGTTTATCAGAGCACAAGTCACATGACTTGGGGCAGCTGGGAAATTGACAATATGTCCAGCCCCATGTCAGATTTCAAAATTGAATATAAAAAAATCTGTTTGCTCTTTTGAGAAATGAATTTCAGTGCGGAATTCTGCTGGAGCAGCACTATTAACTGATTCATTTTGAAAAAATTTTTTTCCACATGACAGTATCCCTTTAAGCTCCAACAAGGATTTGCAGCAGGGAATAGCTTCCCAGAGGCTCTATGTGAATGTCTCCAGTGCAGGGACCTCAGTGAAGAGGGTGTTATGTTAGCTGTCAGCTTCCTAAACAGTGCACTGGATGGGAATGGTGTACTGAATCTGCAAATGCCTAATGGAGTCCTTCCTCAGCTGAATGCCTATTGCCTGATGTGACTGTGTGTCATATGCTAACACCTCATTTGTAATCGTGAGAAAACCTGGGGATATTGTCATTCGGACTAATAAACAGTGTCTTGTTTGCATCATAAGAACCTCCTGGCACCCAATCATTTTGTATGTTTTGTATGCACAGTAGCCTGAGTGTTGTAGTTGCACTTCACCTTAGAGGGAAAGCTTCCACTTAGCAAAGTCCCTGATCCTGAAGTGTGAGTCCAAATGTAACCATGCTCTGCTCACTAGCTGGAAAGTGACTGGGGTGAAAGTGTCTGGGGTGTGGATAGCCCAGATTAGCGTTACACTTTCAATCCCATATAATAAATCTTTAACTTCAGCATAATTCAGCACTTGCAAACATGAGTTTCATTGGATTTTGGATCTCTGCCCCTCTGTAAAAAGAAAAATGCCCTCAACATTCACTATGTTTCTAAAAATAAACATTCCAAATAACCTCACTTACTGTAAGCAGCACATATCCAGATGGGCTGTGCCTTCTCCCAAACCTCTCAAATGCTTGAAAAAAATTGTTGCACAGGTTTGGAATGTAATTGATCTCTATGCTCTAGTTTCTAGCTTTCTATAAACTAGAAATAAAAATAGAAATAAATAAAATACAGTAAAAAAAAATCAGATGCAAAATGAACATGAGTTAAAAACAGATGGTGAAAATATGGTAATAATTTATTCCTGAATGCTTCAGTGTAACTTTCAGGGAATGGTATAAAGAGGTAGAACTGTGACATTCCTAGAGGCTGTATTTATAGTATTTATACAGAAACCTGTTATCCAGAAAACTCCAAACGATGGGAAGGCCATCTCCCATAGACTCCATTTAAATCAAATAATTCAAATTTTTAAAAATGATTACTAACAAGATAAGACTGGAAAATGTGTATAATAATAAAACTGTACCTTGCATTTGATCCCAAATAAAATATAATTAATCCTTAATCCCAATCCTGTTGGGTTTAATTAATATCGAAATTATGGAAAGAGCCTTTATTCAGAAAACCCCAGGTCCCAAGCATTCTGGATAACAGGTCCCATATCTGTAGGGAATGAAGAGATAGAACTGTGACATTCCTAGAGGCTGTATTTATAGTACAGGCATGGGATTCATCTTCCAGAAACCTGTTATCCAGAAAACTCCAAACGATGGGAAGGCCATCTCCCATAGACTCCATTTAAATCAAATAATTCTAATTTTTAAAAATGATTACTAACAAGACAAGACTGGGAAATGAGTATAATAATAAAACTGTACCTTGCATTTCATCCCAACTAAGATATAATTTATCCTTACTGGCGTGAAAACAATCCTGTTGGGTTTAATTAACATCGAAATTTCAGAAAGAGCCTTTATTCAGAAAACCCCAGGTCACAAGCATTCTGGATAACAGGTCCCATATCTGTAGTGTCAAAGTTCTAATCTCACATAACACTCAATGGCTAAGAATGATTATATTTCTAATCAAAGAGAGCCTTTAAGTACGATGATCTTATTACTTACACACGTCCATCAAGTTCAACAAAACAATCTTGAGTGCAACATGAAAGTCTGATACTATACTGTATATATATATATATATATATATATATATATCACTGGTGGAGTATTAGATTGCATATTTGCTCAAAAATGCAGGCAAAGGTATTTGTTAAAGATTATGAAATTTGAGTGTATCACTGTATGGCAAGATATTTTCTGGTCTTTTACGGCCACAACAAAACGCAGTCTACATAATGCACTGTGTGTCAATGCTCATATGCTGGTAAACCAAAGTACCAAAACAAATGACTTCACTGTGAATCACACCCATTTTGTATTGTCTTTTCTATCTAAGGTATGTCATACATTCACCTAAATAGGACTATGCTTTAGGGCAGTGATCCTCAACCATGTTGCTCTCCAACCCCGTGGATGTTGCTTCCAGTAGCATCAAAGCAGGTGCTTATTTTTCAATTCATGATTTGAAGTCAAGCTTTAGGAGCTTTGCTTTTAAATAGGTGACCAGTAAATGCTACCTTCTGAAACTATGCCAGGTGTAGTTTCACCAGGACAAAGCTAATTCACTAAAATCCGAAATTGCGTCCAGGGTGCCTAACGCTGGCGAAGTTGCGCTAGCATTACTGCGCCAAGCAAAGCAAAGTTGTACTAACGTTGCCTAATTAGCATACGGCAAGTACAATGGACGTATATGTTGCAGCAAATACATAACACTACACAAGCCTGGGAAACCATTGTAAAAAATAATGCTCAGGAGCTTGCTAAATATTTTGCAGCAAAAAAAGTTTTGTAATTGAGAAATTGTATTACATATACTGCGAACATTCGCAAAAGCAATGTGGTTGCAAACTTTGCAAGGAAGTTTTTGAGGTCTTTAATCAGTAAAAAAAAAATGGCTCAAACATGGTCGCTAACATTTGGGTGTTTGCAAACTTTTTTTCGCTAACGAAACATATTATATTCCCCCATTGTTGTCTTCATTTTCAATATCTTGGTCCTAGCTAACATGTCAGTATTGTTCCTATATCCATTATGCATACTGTGTTGATGAAAATATTAGAAATTCCTAAATTACATGGCCATAGTGCTACATATTGAGTTAATATATTACATGGCCATGGTGCTATATATTGAGTTAATGAAAATATTAGAAATTCCTAAATTACATGGCCATAGTGCTATATATTGAGTTAATATATTACATGGCCATAGTGCTATATATTGAGTTAATGAAAATATTAGAAATTCCTAAATTACATGGCCATAGTGCTATATATTGAGTACAGTCTTCTGAAGTCAAGTTGAGAAAAGTTGCACTCTAAAATTCTTAGGTTTATTGAACCTATCTTAGTTAATGATGCTTTACAAAATCAACATTTCCTCCAGAAACCTATCCTCGTGCTATTTCTAATTACCAAGGTTTCAGAAGCCTAAAAGAATATCATCAAACTTTTATTTTTGTCACTGTACAATGTGATGGGCCTTGTTAACTGTAATAGTGTCAGATTCAGATGCTCTCTAAAACCTGTTCTGCCTCTCATCTGTTTCCTGTCTGATAAAACATAAGCTAATAATTTATATATGTAAAATGCAGTTTACAAACTCTTGCTGTATTGTACAATATGTCAGTATGAAATTGATATCTTTCTGCAGGTGAGGATGCTCTACTTTGTTTTTGAATAGTTCCTGTTTATATTTTGCTTCAGCATCATGATTTTAGAGAGTATATCTGTAAAATAACTCTGTTCCCTTTATTAAGATTCTGTTTTACTCTCGGCTCAGTTGGCCTTCAGAACTTATCTTCATCATTGTCTCCAAAGGCTCAAATCTGTAAATTTGTTCTTTGCGTGAACCCTCACCTTGAAAACTACAGGAGAATCTGCTTATTGTTTATTTTTATGTTTACAGAATTATTAGTATATTGAAAAGAACACTTGTTATTACATATTTATCTAGTTATATTGTATTGTGTATTGTATTTTCTGGATCATCTTTGAATCTGTTTTTGAATGTTTTACACTCCAGTTATATTTCCCAAGATCTGATTGCTTCTGACGTGTTTTTACCATGGCATGAAATAACCTTAGTTTTGGTTCAAAACAGATATTTCCAAATATACATGCTGAATAACAGACACCATGAAACATTTAAAGGCTCCAGATCATGGAAAGGCTGCAAAAAAAGTGATAGAATGGCACTCATGATACTTCTTATAAATAGAATAATGTCTACTTTCAAGCCACCTAGCAATGGCAAATTGTCACTAAAAATAGAAAATGAATGCAAGTTGCAACTGTGCTCAGATGATCACAATAAATAAGCTTGCACCAATTCATTTTTTTAAGTTTAGATCCCCTTTATCTTGCTGACCAGAGGCATGAATAGGGAATGTATTTGATATTGTAAAACTGTCATGTGTAGTGATGGGTGAATCTGACCCATTCACGAAAAAGCGAAAATTATGATTGATTTTAGTTTTTATTTGTACAATGTGCATGTATGTGCCTGAACTGGAATGAAGAGAAGACAGAAGAAGATGGGGATGATGGACTTTTAGCAAAAAGGAGCACCATCCCGGGTATCAGGTAAATGATTATAATGACTGGATTGTGCCCAAAATATATCTTTTTTAAGATTGTTCACTCTTTAACTATACCTTTTAATTATAGTTATGTTTGGTACACTAGTCATGGTGACTTCCCAGAAGAACTTCTTGCTTCTCTTACTAATGTTGGAAGTATACAAATTTCCTATAGCAGTAAATATACATACACAGATATCAGTAAAAGTTCAGTTCAATTTCAGTTAGTTCTCTTTAAAACAAAGGTTTCCAATAATAATAATATTTACTGATGCCTTTTAGCATCATAAGCCAAGCCAAGAATAATGTAGAAGGCCATTTGGCACACTTGGAGGCTTATTTAATAAAGGTCAAATTTAAGTGGTTTTAGAGGTTTTGGAAACCCCGAGTAACACAAACTCTAAAACCAAGAATGACATTGAGTTTATTAAAAGATCTGAATATAAAAAGTGTGAAAAAAAACAAGCTGAATGATGAGCTCAAAATATGATTACCTTGAAAACCTCTAAAAATTTTAGTTTTCTGACAATTCCTATTAAAAAAAATTAGAAAACCTCTAAGGGGCCCATTTACTAAGGGTCGAAGTGAATTCAAAGTGAATTTTCGAATTCAAAAACTTTGAATTTCAAAGTAATTGTTGAGTATTTCGACCATCGAATAGGCCAAAATTAGATTTGAATTGAAAAAGCTATGAATATTCGACCATTCGAAAATCTAGTACTGTCTCTTTAAAAAACTTTGACTGTTGACACTTCGCCACCTTAAACCTGCTGAATTGCTTTGTTAGCCTATGGGGACCTCCTAGAACCCATAGCCAGTATTTGGCTAAGTTTTTAGAAGTCAAAGGGGTTTTTTTGAAAATCGTTCAATCGATCGATTAAATCGAATCGTTAGATTGGAACGATTTCTATGATCAATCGAATGATTTGAATTTGATCGAAAACGGCTAAATTCACTCAAAAAAACCTTTGACTATCGAATTTCTACAATTTGATGGTCGAATTTCGAAGTTTTACCACTTCGAAATTCGACCTTTAGTAAATGTGCCCCTAAAAGTTTGAATTGATTTAAAGCGGTCCAGTAGGATCAACACAGCTCCCACGACTTCTATAGCACCTCAACAACTTTTACTTGCCGAAGTTTGGCAACGGTTTTCATGGGTTTTTTTTAGAATTTTTAGAGCTTTTAAGAAATATAGGAAAACCACACATTTATTAAGATTTGTGGAAAAAAAAAATTCGCAATTTGATTGTTAGTAAATAGTAAATATTGTGTAAATATTGTGTACCCTTTTACTATGGTTTATCTTAAGAATGCTTTAGGGGAGTTTTGTTCTTGTTTACTAAATAGAACAAATATGACTACTGCCTATTATTTATATTTAATTTTGCATTTAGCTTCCTTATTAGACATTCATGTAGAGAATAAACTGTAAAGATGTCACAGGGATACCATCTGTCATACTGGATGGAATTATACAACAAATTCGAAATACTTTTTTCTCATATGTGTTTTGTGTCTGTACAGATCAGCAAAAATATTATTCACTGATGTTTAGTTTCAGCATAATGCATCCGTATACAGTACCCCAGTACACAGTTAAGTAGCATAATCAGTCAGCTATCCTTCTATTGGAGTTATTTTCTAGTGCATAAAACCTATTAAATCTTCAGAGGTAATAGTCATGCTCGCTTTCCTTTAATTTGCTTTGAATTAAAAGACATAAGTATTCACATATGCAAATTTCGCGGGTTGTTAATAATCCATTATGGAGTAAAAGCATATAGTCTTAGAGAACACAGCGAGTGAGAAAATGGCAGAAGGGTTTTGATTTTTGGACACAACCTAAAAAGTTTCCACTTCATTAACAATAACATTGCAATTTAATTTTCACAGTGATAGTGTATAATATATGTTTTAACCATTCTATGTTACAGTGACAGTGACACCTCTAGTCTTGTGCTAAGATCTCTACTTTGATGGCAATAATAACGATTAGCCACAACATGATTGATGTAAAACCACAAATTAGTAAAATATATTGTTTTAAAAAAACGCTCCACTTTCTCATATGGAGAAGGATACTACTTCCTGTAGGGGCGAGTACTACTGCTATTAGTCTCTCTTATCTCACACCCACTCCTGCAAAAAAAATAAAAAGCCTCCTCTGAAAATCTCCTCTCTCGCACTGCCCAGGTTTGGGTTTTCTGTGGTGGTGCTTTTAACTCATTCCCTCTTACTAGGTTATACAGTATATGCGTGTTCCTTTTCCTGCCTGCTTGACTTTTCCTGCCCTAAGGTGCATATTTATGAAGGGTCTAATTTCAAATTTGAAAAACTGCAAAATTCGTATTCAAAAAGACCAACCGAAATGAAGTTGAAAGTTTTTTTTTGGCCGAATAGGTCCATTTTCGATTGAATAGGTCCATATTCAGCCAAACTAGAATCGTACCAATCAAAGTAATAGCGCATTCGATTGAATTTGAACCGAAGTTTTTATCAAAAAAGAATTTGATTTTTCAAAGTCCACCTATTGACACTAAATAAGTTCTAGGTGGCCCCCCATAGGCTAAAACAGAAATTCAGAATCAGGAATCATTGTAACAGTACAGAAGCTTATAGTGGCTGACATAGGACATAGTAAATAAACAAGTAAAATTAATCTGCATATGAATACTTAGAGAGATTATAGTATTTTTAACTTAATCATTATTTTTGAATTTCTAGAAAAGAAGTAAGACTACTAGAAAATCATGTAAACACGGATCCCATACCTGTACTAAACTAAACTATAGCAAGTCAGCATAAGCCAACAATATATTGTCCTGTATTAAAAGGTGCATAAATACATGGGAGGAGCATTATTCTTTTTCTTTGTAAAGCTCTGGTAAGGTTGCATCTAGAATAAAGAGAAAGTCCAGATAAAAAGAAGGATTTATCGAGTATAGAATATGGAAGATCACATATAAAGGAATGTTCCTAAAATTGGATTTGTTTACAGTGAAGGCACTATATCACTCCACCTATACATGTAAAAACAAATAATACATTTTCTTATTCAGATTAGAAAAATACTTGTCATTTTATGGTGGTAACAATTTTTTTACAGTATATATATATATATATATATATATATATATATATATATATATATATATATATATATATATATATATATATATAAAACTGTCTACTATACATTTACTCATGCTTGTCCTGTTTTTCTTTTGGATATTTTTGATAGACTTTAAGATCTCTGTTTAACTATATAACTGGCATGCCTATATTTGGTTAATTATCCTTAAGTTTCATCGTGTTAGTGCTCAGGAGGGTACAGATAACACTTGAGTAAATGCTGACATAGATAACCATGGCAAATAACCTTGCTCTCGTGCCATGCAATTAAAGGTTTCTGTGTCTGCATAATTATGCCCAATTTGCAATGTGATAATATTAAATACTGTGGATGCACCTACCAACAGACAGCGAGATTTATAATGTGCATATGATAAAGCAACAAACAGACTTGAGACACTTGTTTGAGAAACAGTAATTACTGTACCTTTGGAAATCCCAGCTGATTATTTAATATGGCTATTGATTCTATTACACAATTTTGAGCTAATTAAGTTGTTCCTCGGGGATAACCATCCATGGCTTTGTGGATGACATGATTCTTGCTGTTTTAATTAGGGAAATTTGCTTATTTAAATACAGAATGTATATTTGTTTGGAGTGTAAGGATATTGTTGATTGATAATTTATAAGCAAGGTAATATTTACCCACGTAGTACATGCCTCCACCACAATAAATATTAAGCTCTGTTCAATAGTCCAGAGAATGAGGGAAAGGACTGAAACTCTTCACCATTGCACAATTCAGCAAAAAAAAATAAAAAATTATCAAGTGCTGTGCTTTCATCTTGATCACCCTGGAAGGCAGAATTGATGGGTTTTGTATCTTTTCACCTAACTATATAAGTATATTCTTATGCCAGAGTCAATGCATACTTGTGCTTTAAATTGCCTTGCTCATTTCTTCCAATCAATTTCTAACAGAATATGATGTAAGTAACAGAAGAATGAAGAAGATCTATGCACTCCAGTGCATTCCACCTGGTCTGCGCTTGCGAAGGCAAGTCTGGGTGAAAGACAGGGCCGGACTGGGGGTAAAAAGCAGCCCGGGCAAAAAAACATCAGAGCAGCCCACTTGTAATGGTTTTTGTACACATCCACTCATATATTGGGGTAAAACTGCAAAAAAATATGTGCGTAAAGAGCTGCCTTGTAAAATATGTTTAAGATTCTGCAGCCTTTTGCCTTTATATTCCTTGATAAATATAGTGGGCTGTCTACTGTACGGCACAAGAACCATGACTGGGCCAAGCAGCGTTGGACTGAGGGGCCCCCCAGCCGCAAAGTCCAATCTGCCGGGAAACCACTTCTGTGAGTGTGCACACCTTTTCCTTGAGCGACTGGGGTCCAGGAGGTTAGGAGTAAGTACAGGGAGTGGGTGTGGGCTGGCAGGGGCCCCACCGGGTGTACCTACCTATTGCCGGTGTGACCAGGGTCTGGGAGGTAAGGGGCAAGTGCACGGAATCGGTCTGGGCCAGCAGGGCCCACCCTAGTAACACGGATACATTGGACAACAAAACATTTTTTTTACTATTTTATTCATTCTTATAAAGTGAAAAAGTGTTGAAAACAAACAGACAGTCCAGGTTAAATTTCTAAAAAAGACAGATTTAGTCAGTGCCTGATACTTTCAGCACAGTTGACTCTTCCTACCCCATAGTGATTTTGCCTGCAGCCTGCTCTACAGAAATCCACACCAACCTGATATTACTGATGTGGTGTGTTCACAGTCAGGGAGCATTATGTGCAGGCTCAGCACAGACAGGCAGGCCAGCAGCTGCAGTATCTCCTTTTTGTCCGGCTTCCATGCTCATGCTGAGCGTGCTGGGACATACAAACAGCCGGCAGAGGCAGCAGCGTCCGAGCAGAGAGGAGTGGGAGGGGCAGAGCCACAGTGTGAAAAAGGATGGAGGAGCGGTCCTAGAGCCCGCTGGATCAATCAGCAGCCCACTAACACTAAATAAAGAGCGGCCCGTCGGGAAAATGCCCGAACAGGCCAATTGCCAGTCCGGGCCTGGCGAAAGAGGTAATGTTCAGTAAAATTCACATTTTAGTGAATTTGCAGCGTAACGTCGATTTGCCTGGCGATAGAGTGAGAATGACAGCTAGCGTCTGTCTCTCACTAGCCAATTGGCGCCTACGCCCGTTAGTAAATTAGTGATGTTCCTGTGTCTGGTAATGCAATAAAATAACACTAGCGTTAGCCATTTCGTTTTTGTTAAATCTGCCCCAAGGTTGGTCTGAACCTATATTTTGTTCAGTATTGCCAGCCAGGCCTTGCAGAATTAAACATTATTCCAATATTTTTATAATAGCAAGTACTTTTAGCTCTTAAGTACACATAGAGCAATATTATAAAAGCTTATTTTGTCTCTCCACATCTTGATCAAGACTCTGTAAGGGCCCGAGGGCTCAGTAGGAGTGCGGACAAAGGAGGAGGCAGGTATTCACCGAGTTCGTAGTACAGAAGGATCAGGCAAGAGAGTAGTCGTGGTTCAGGCAAAGGTTCAGTCCAGGCAGCAAAGGGTCAATCCGAATAACAGGCAAGGTAGGTACACAGGTAATCAGGCAACAATAACACACCCAGGAATTCACGAAGATAAACCTATAATTGGGCAATGTCTGTGATGTCCAGAGGGCTTTATATAGGCCAGGTTTGGCGCCAAGGTTTGGATGCAATGGCGTCATGATGCTGACGCTGGCGTCCTGACGCTGACGCTCTGACGCCGGTGCCCATTCTGACGCCGGCGACCATTCCGACGCCGGCGACCAATCGGCAAGCGGGAGGACGCAGGCGTCATAGAGCTGCGACCAGCAGGATCCACATGGTGGGGCCGGGAGTCGCCATCTTGGACGCCGTCGCCATCTTGGATGCCATCGCCATCTTGGGAAGAAACCTCTGTTTCCATTACAGTACCCCCTTCCTTAGGGGGGGCCTCAGGACCGCCATGACTAGGACTGGATGGAAACTGTGAAATCTTCGGATAAGAAGGGGAGCATGGACGTCCGAACTTTTCACCCAGGAGCACTCCTCAGGACCAAACCCCTTCCACTCAATCAAATACTGTAACACACCCCTGGAAATCCGAGAGTCTAGAATCCTCTTGACTTCAAACTCCTGGTGCCCATCAACAAGAACAGGAGAGGAGGAAGAAGAAGAATTTGTTGCAGGCTTGAGGAGGGACACATGGAAGACATTTGGAACCCGCATCTCAGGAGGAAGTTGAAGACGAACTGCCACAGGATTAACAATCTCAATAACGGGAAAAGGACCAATGAATTTGGGGCCGAGCTTGGGAGTAGGAACTCTGAGACGAATGTTTCGAGTAGAGAGCCAGACTCTGTCCCCGAGATTATATAGAGGAGATGAAATTCTTTTCCTGTCAGCGAATTTCTTCTGAGAAAGAGAACTTTTTTCCAAATTGGCCTTGGTGGCGACCCAGATAGCGAGCATGTGGGTGGCTTGATCATTGGCAGCAGGAACGTCAGTGAGAAGAAGATCTTGAGGAAATGCTAGAGGATTCAGCCCATAGACACAAAAGAATGGAGATTTTTCTGAAGAGGCGTGCATAGCATTATTGTGAGCAAATTCTGCCCAAGGAAGAAGATCTGCCCAGTCGTCCTGGCACAAAGACACATGGCAACGAAGAAATTGTTCCAACGCCTGGTTGACTCTCTCTGCCACTCCATTGGATTGAGGGTGGTAGGCAGAGGAAAACTGGAGAGAGATATGCAGTGCTTTACATAAGGATCTCCAAAATTTGGAAACGAATTGAGAACCTCTGTCGGACACCACTTCAGCCGGAAATCCATGGAGGCGAAAGATATGTTGAATAAATAACTTCGAAAGTTCCTGAGCAGAAGGCAGCTTGCGCAGAGGAATGAAATGAGCCATCTTGCTGAATCTATCAATCACGACCCAGATGACAGTATGACCGAGAGAGACAGGTAAATCTACAATGAAATCCATTGCCAAATGAGTCCATGGACGGGAAGGAATGGATAAAGGTAGAAGCAAACCCTTAGGAGTGCCCGGACTTGGAAGCAGCACAAATGGAACAGGAAGACACAAAGTCTTTGACGTCCTTCCGAAGAGAAGGCCACCACACCAGACGAGATAGAAGTTCAGTAGTCTTCTTAATTCCAGGATGGCCGGCCTGCCTGGAATTATGGGACTGGGCAAGGATGGAGTGTCGAAGGTCAGGAGGGACAAATGCGACCCCCAAAGGAGTATCAGCAGGAGCAGAAGACTGAGCGGATAACAACTGGGAGGCCATGGTGGGAAATAAGGCAGCAATCATTTTGACAGGAGGTACAACGGGTTCAGGGTCTTCGGGAACTAGTATCCTCGGGAATGAAGCTCCTAGAAAGAGCGTCTGCTTTCTTGTTTCTGGAGCCAGGACGAAACGTGATAATGAAGTTGAACTTTGAGAAGAAGAGTGCCCATCTTGCTTGCCTAGGATTGAGGCATTTAAGAGACTGGATGTATTCAAGGTTTTTGTGATCAGTAAATATTGACACAGGCACAGAAGAACCTTCCAACAGATGTCTCCATACTTCAAGCGCAAGTTTAACAGCCAACAGTTCACGATTTCCCACGTCATAGTTCTGCTCAGGAGAAGAAAACTTTTTGGAAAAGAATGCACAAGGATGTAATTTCCCGTCATTAGAAGATCTTTGGGATAATACGGCTCCAGCCCCGACATCAGAGGCATCCACCTCAATGAAGAATGGTAGAAGAGGATCAGGGTGTCGAAGAATTGGAGCTGAAGAAAAAGAATCTTTGAGGATCCTGAAAGCTTCTAAAGCTTGAGGAGACCAACATTGAGGCTTTCCACCTTTCCGGATGAGGGACAAGATAGGAGAAATCTTGGACGAAAAACCCTTGATGAACTGTCTGTAGTAATTGGCAAAACCAATAAACCTCTGAATAGCTTTAGTGCTGGTGGGGAGGGGCCAATCTTGGATCGCCGAAACCTTAGCTGGATCCATCTTGAAGCCTTGCTGGGAGATAATATACCCTAGAAAGGGAATAGAGGAGACTTCGAAGGAGCACTTTTCCAGCTTGGCAAAAAGATTATTTTTCCTCAAACGAGATAGGACTTCCCGCACCTGGATCCGATGTTCGGTGAGATTTGAAGAAAAGATAAGAATGTCGTCCAAGTGCACGACCACACTCAGGCCAAGTAAGTCCCGAAAGACATCATTAACTAGCTCTTGAAAAACCGCAGGAGCGTTACAAAGTCCAAAGGGCATCATGAGATACTCGTAATGCCCATCCCGAGTATTAAATGCGGTTTTCCATTCATCTCCTTCTCTAATCCGGATGAGATTATAGGCCCCACGAAGATCTAGTTTGGTAAAAATGCTGGCACTTTTGAGCTGATCAAACAATTCGGAGATGAGGGGTAGAGGGTAGCGTTTTTTTACTGTAATCTTATTCAATCCGCGATAATCAATGCAAGGACGTAAGCTGCCATCTTTCTTTTCGACGAAGAAGAACCCAGCCCCAGCAGGAGAAGAAGACGGACGAATGAAGCCTCTCTGGAGATTTTCCTGGATGTACTCTTTCATCGCTGCAGTTTCAGATGGTGAAAGCGGATAAGTACGTCCACGAGGAGGCAGAGTACCAGGAAGAAGCTCAATAGGACAATCCTAAGAGCAATGAGGGGGTAAGGTTTCAGCAGACTTCTTGTTGAAGACATCAGTGAAATCTTGATAGGCAGAAGGAATAGCAGAATTTGGAACAACAGAAGAAACCTTGACAAGGGACTGAGCCGGAAGGCAATTCCGTTGGCAGAAGAAGCTCCAATGAGAGATTTGGGTTGCAGACCAGTCAATGACTGGATTATGAATACGTAACCAAGGAAGTCCTAGGACTACTGGAGTCGATGGGCAATCAATAATCAAAAACGAAAGTCTCTCAGTATGCAATGTGCCCACTTTGAAAGATAACTCCAGAGAAGACTTGAAGATGAAGGCAGAAGAGAGGGGCCGGTCATCAATGGCCAGGACTCGGAGTGGTACAGCCAGGCTTTGAAGAGGGATAGCATGACTTTCTGCAAAGGCTTTGTCCAAAAAGTTTCCTGCAGCGCCGGAGTCAAGGAAGGCTTGCGTAGAAATGGTCTTGGAAGCAAACTGGAACTGTACTGGAAGAAGAAAACGATGAGCTGAGGATTGGGGAAGATGATCAATTCCGCCCAGGTAAGTTTCCCCAAACTTACCTAGGCATTGGCGTTTCCCGACTTCACAGGACACTCATGGACAAAATGGGATTTGCCCCCACAATATAAGCAGAGTCCAGCAGCCCTTCTCCGCAATTTTTCCTGTTCGGAAAGACGGGCCCGACCAATCTGCATATGCTCATCAATCATAGAGGGAGAAGGAACCGGAGCCGAGGAAGAAGATGAAGCAGCACTGGGAAGAACCGGTCTCTGGAAGCGAGGAGCCAGGGGAGGTTGAAACTTTCTCACACGATCTTTAACAACCTGGTGTTCCCTTTGACGGGTATCCACCTTGACTGCCAAGGCCACCAGGTCTTCCCAGCGTGTAGGTAATTCTCGTGAGACCAAATCATCTTTGAGGCGCATGGACAACCCATTATAGAAGGCAGCATGATAACTGTCGTTGTTCCAGTTGGTCTCGGCAACCAGTGTGCGGAATTCAATAGCATATTCAGGCACCGAACGTGTTCCCTGACGAATCTGGAACAGGCGGGAGGAAGCCGACGCTGCCCGGCCGGGAGCATCGAATACGGTGCGCAGATCACGGATAAAGGCCTTGGAGTCGTCAATCAGGGGATCCTCTTTCTCCCACAACGGGGATGCCCATTCCAAGGCTTTACCAGTCAGGCGGGTGATGATGTATCCCACCTTGGCACGTTCAGACACATATTGATGAGGAAGCAGAGTGAACTGGATCTCACATTGATTGATAAACCCCCTACAAGCCTCAGAATCACCACTGAAGAGCGGCGGTGCTGGAATGCGAGGTTCGGAGACATGAAGCGGTGCTACTGGAATCGTGGCCGAAGCAGTGGCAGGAACCTGAACAGCTGTAGAGAGAGCAGACAATTTTTCCAGAATGGCCTCAAGGGCTTGGCCAAAATGCGTCTGCCTAGCCTCATAGGCCTCCATGCGTGAGGCAATCCCACGAAAAGCTCTTCCAAAATCTGGTTGAGCCGAGGCCTCCTCAGATGGGTCCACGGCCCAATTATAATGTAAGGGCCCGAGGGCTCAGTAGGAGTGCGGACCAAGGAGGAGGCAGGTAGTCACCGAGTTTGTAGTACAGAAGGATCAGGCAAGAGAGTAGTCGTGGTTCAGGCAAAGGTTCAGTCCAGGCAGCAAAGGGTCAATCCGAATAACAGGCAAGGTAGGTACACAGGTAATCAGGCAACAATAACACACCCAGGAATTCACGAAGATAAACCTATAATTGGGCAATGTCTGTAATGTCCAGAGGGCTTTATATAGGCCAGGTTTGGCGCCAAGGTTTGGACGCAATGGCGTCATGACGCTGACGCTGGCGTCCTGACGCTGACGCTCTGACGCCGGTGCCCATTCTGACGCCGGCGTCCAATCGGCAAGCGGGAGGACGCAGGCGTCATAGAGCTGTGACCAGCAGGATCCACATGGTGGGGCCGGGAGTCGCCATCTTGGGTGCCGTCGCCATCTTGGATGCCGTCGCCATCTTGGGAAGAAACCTCTGTTTCTATTACAGACTCCTGTTAACACCACTTCATCTGTCCAAATGATAATGTATAATGCATTATAAAAGAGAAAACCGGAAAAAATCATTTGAAAAATAATCTGTTTACATATCCAATAGAGTTGAATGTCGCTGCAATGGTGAAGATTACACAGAAATACTTAAAAATCTGTGAAACTTTGTCGACATTCCAATGCTTTCATTATGCATACCATGTGAAAGTAATGTATTTTTAGAAGTATAAAGAATAGACTTGCACTTGAGCTTACAAGATCAGTTTTCCCTTGTGCTACACAGCAACACAGTGTCAGACACATTTGTTCTATTTGCATATGAATTAAAATAACATGGTGATGTACTTCCTACCCTGACTTTAAAACTATACTTAAGATGTTCCTTAATGGAAAACTCTTGTTTAGGTATGATTGGGAGTGCATGCTTATTATTTGACTGTGGGAACTGAAAATATGTATATTGCAATAAAATTACCATGAGAAAGTTAAAATGTTTATGTTGAGCATAGTCAAGTCTTTTTCGTCAGACAGCAATTACTTCCCTGCTATGCTACTGAATTTTATGGAGTGTGTTATTTGCTGTGCTCATTGGTAATAATAAACCTAAAAATTCAAACAATAGCTGAGTTGAAAAGACTAACAATCTCTCTGGGGAATTCCAGCCATGCTAATGGGATTTCTTACTGTTTACCAAGTCTGTAAGGTAGCACTTTTATAATCACCTTCAAAGTGTATAGGGTGCAACACACCATAATATTATGCAAATATGAATGGTCTCAGATATTATATAACAGTACAATACCATAAACATCTATGTTTGGAAGTCAGGTATTCTCCCATACTAAATAAACATCAGCAGGAAACATTTATGGTATAGTTGTTCTAGTATAACAGGTATATATTTTAATATGGCATATTGCAAATAGCATACCAATTGCAAAATCTCTCATCTGTTAGAACAATACATAGAACTTGCTTATAGGTGAACATATTCTCTAGTATATTTCAGTTCTATATAACAGCTTTGACTCATGGGCAAAATACTGATTGATGTGGGGATTAAGACACCCTTTCAAATAGTATTGCCATCTTGTTTCACCCAGACATTGACATTTGTTGCAAAAAGTAGTGTTTTTCCAGGGTAAATGGACTTCTGTGACCTGAAAGAAAGTCTAGCCAGATGCCTCAATGGACAAGGTTTACAAATAACAAAAAAATGGCAGACAAAATACAGTTAATTGCAGATTATTACATGTAATTATATATATATATCTACAGCAACTACCTATTTTTATGGTATGACAAATGTAAGTGGAAACATTGTCTTTCAGAAAGCTAATGCAAGATGGCAGAGTAAGGGCTTGGTACAGCAAGGAAACAAATGGGAACCCATTAAGAAAAGGGAGAGATGGGGGGAGACCTCTGTTGTTATCAAAGGCCCATCAGAAGTCTCTATCTGTATAGAGACAGTGTGGAGAAAACCATGGAAACAGGTGACCACTTTATGGACAAACCAATAGCAGAACATATGGATTTCCTACAAGGAGTCTAATGTGGAAACATTTATACGGGAGGAGGTGAAAACAAGGGCACATCTGCCATGAAACAAGGTAAGTACTTTACTTCAAGCAGCATCCTATAGAGGCTAAATAGCTACTTGCACCAGAAGTTCCATTAACTCACAATGACAGATTTGGGTAGGTTGCAGCCTTGCCCAGCATGGCCCTGGGTACAAAAAATTACCAGCCTCAGTCCCTTCAAGGCACCAAATCTATTGGATTGAGGGAGTCACACTGATCACTAGGTCTTCATTATAGATGATGAGACTTCTTACTCTTATTTGTCCACTCTAAACTGGTGGACATCCTTATACTTACAAGGTTATAGTGGAGCCAGTCCTTTTTCCTGCTTATCATAACAGCAAATTAATGGTTTCCAGCTGCTATGTTATTAGGACTGGCATAACCATGGGCAAACAGGACTGGATTCCCCAAAGGGTAAGGGGAATAAACTCCCGCCCCTCATGCTTACAAGAGACATCCATTCTATGGCTCTGCAGTTGTATTGGGTGGCTCTGTCAGGTTACAGACATGGCCTCATATTTAGTATGTGCTGACTTGCTTCCAGCACAGATAATCTTCTGAACAAATTTCCTATACTTACACTGGCCTTGGATAAATAAAATAATCTTATGTTTGCATTGCTGCATATCGGTAGAGTATACGTAGGTATCTTTTCTTGCACGGCGCAACAGCTGTCCAGTTTTATTCAAGTATTCTGCCCTTAAATTGTTGGACTAATTTATCTCTTCTCTAATCATCTTCTGTTCAGTGTGTTGCAGAGTCCTTTATGAGTTAAAGCCTAAAAGGAGTCATAAAGTAATTAACTGAGAAAGGATCTGGTATATTGCTTAAGGGCAGTGAGTCATTCCGTGATACAATGAATATTCTGCATGCATGATTTATGTTCATGTATTGCCCCACAACTGATTTGCTGATGATACCCTTATGCATATGCATTTGTGCTGATTTTGGTCTGTCCCAATAAAGGCTGCATGGCAGACAATGTTGAATTATTCATAGTTGTAATCAGAAGCAATTTATTCCACACATTTGTCTCTTGAAACCTGTACTATATGTACTTTTCATAATTATATGAAAAAGCTGAAAAAACAAGATTATTGTTCTTAGTTCACTGTGTCAGAGTAACAGGCACTCTAATATTTAGAGGGGGAACCCTCTGTAATCTTCCAATAGGCATCATCACTTTAGAGCAGAAACAGGGTTATATTCCCCTCTGGGTTCAGACTAAAGAGCAAATATGGTTCAAGTTTGGGTTAGCATTAATTTGCTGTTCTTTTCCTTTTATGTATAGCATAACAAGCATTTTATGTATCTCTAACTCTATGAACAAAATGACAAAATGACACCTTGAGCAAATACTGGACTCTATAATGTAAATAGACAGTTGCCCATAGAAATCAAGAAACAGTTAGTTTTGATCTGTCTATGAAAAGCTGGAATATGAAAGCAAAGAAAGGACTGGTTTCTGTAGGCAATAACTATAGTTAATTTTAGTTTTTGTCTTAGTAAATAAGTCATCTGTATATATGAAGATATTATTATTATGATTATTATTACTTTATTTTTATTAGTATATATACAGTAATGCACCCATATGTAATAAATATGTGTGACCCCATATGTATATAATAAATGACAAAAGAAACTGTAGCAAACTTAGCTCCTTACTACAGAGCATACATAAGGGAAATACTGTAGCATTGATGGAACCTTCAGCAAAATGTGTTTCTGGATAATAAACATGAACTAAATGGAAAGGCAGACATTTCTTAGTTGCATAAATAATCACTCCTTGAGTCAATTGGATGCAATTACTGTACAACAGCGAGGCTTTTTGTGCTATGTACCTAGAGGTTTTACACATAGTTCAGGAGTGCTGCTGAACCACTTATTTTTTTCTCCATGTTGTTTAGGTCAGTCATATGATGCAAATGTTACTCTCAGTTCTCAAATATGGCTAAACAGAGATCCGGACTGTGATTGGATCATTGCAGGACATTAACTTTTTTGTTTATGAGCTTCCCCAATGTTACTTTGCCTTGTGTTTATATCATTGTCTTACTGAAGGTGGATTTTCTTATAAGATTATTTTTTTTAGCAGAATAAAACAGGTTTTGTTGTATTTTCATCAGATCCTGCTGATGAGAATCAACCCCACAGAATGGCCTATCTCCACATTACTTCTTTATCAGCAGCTGTGCCTTTAAAGTAGGGCAGCATAAAAGAAGCCATTAGTTAAGCAATCATGACAACGCTTATCTGGCGCTTGCAAATAGGTAACATTCATTTTTGCATGGGCAGATGTTTTATGGTCAGATGAACCCATGGTAAAACTTTTTGTCCACAGTTCAAAGCAATGAGTATGGTGTACATATTGATTTGGATAATCGAAAGATAAACCACCACTTCATTGGATACATTCTACCACTGCTCTCACAAATACTTATCCAACCAGCAAATCTTGGATATTTAAATTCTTTTAACTATTATTTGCCACTTTTGGGTGTTAAATAGTTTGTGGAACTGAAACAGTGAATATACAAGTAAAATCTATTTTAATTCCAGGTTGAATTCCAGAGGAATTAATTAATTTAACATGTGCCATTCATAATTTCTGTCAAAAATATTTTGTTATTGAAATGATTTTTGAACTAGATAAAATGAAACTAGGCAGCATACAAGCTGTTCCTGCAATCTTTGGCTTCTAAATAGGATGTTTACCAAATGATGTCTCTGTTATCATCTGCTGTAGAGCTCACTCCATTGCAACTATCTAATGCTTCCAGAATATGGCTAGATTAAAAGATTACTATGCTAAACCATCTGGAGGAAAGAAAAGTAAACTCTCCTCTCCCCTTCCTCTTATTTTGCAGCCACAACATTTATATGTTTTAACGTGGGGGTGGAAGACTAACAGCCTCAGTACAAAAAAAAAGGATGCATATTGCTGGCATCAAATATGTATAAATATAACTTACCGTATATACTCGAGTATAAGCCGATCCGAGTATAAGCCGAGGTACCTAATTTTACCTACGAAAACTGGGAAAACTTATTGACTCTAGTATAAGCCTAGACACAACTACAGCCCTGTCTCCCAGCAGCGCACCTTCCGCCAAAGAGACTCCCCCAGCGATCGACCGGACTTCTTTGCAAAGTTGATGGTGACAGAGAATTGTGCAGAGAGTGCTGTGTGTCATAAAACCATCACTGATCTTTCGTATAACCAACAGATGGCGCTGTGTGATATTGCCATCACTGTTAATCCTTTATTCAACCAATAGATGGCGCTGTGTGATATTGCAGTTACTGTTATTCTTTGATATAACCAACAGATGGCGCTGTGTGATATTGCAGTCACTGTTATTCTTTGATACAACCAACAGATGGTGCTGTGTGATATTGCAGTTACTGTTATTCTTTGATATAACCAACAGATGGCGCTGTGTGATATTGCAGTCACTGTTATTCTTTGATATAACCAACAGATGGCGCTGTGTGATATTGCAGTCACTGTTATTCTTTGATACAACCAACAGATGGCGCTGTGTGATATTGCAGTCACTGTTATTCTTTGATACAACCAACAGATGGCGCTGTGTGATATTGCAGTCACTGTTATTCTTTGATATAACCAACAGATGGCGCTGTGTGATATTGCAGTCACTGTTATTCTTTGATACAACCAACAGATGGCGCTGTGTGATATTGCAGTCACTGTTATTCTTTGATACAACCAACAGATGGCGCTGTGTGATATTGCAGTCACTGTTATTCTTTGATATAACCAACAGATGGCGCTGTGTGATATTGCAGTCACTGTTATTCTTTGATACAACCAACAGATGGCGCTGTGTGATATTGCAGTTACTGTTATTCTTTGATATAACCAACAGATGGCGCTGTGTGATATTGCAGTCACTGTTATTCTTTGATACAACCAACAGATGGCGCTGTGTGATATTGCAGTCACTGTTATTCTTTGATATAACTAACAGAGGGCGCACTGTTATTCTTTCATAAAACCAACAGAGGGCATTGTGGGATATTGCAGTCTCTCCCCAAGTGAACTGTTGGTATAGGAATGATTAAAAGTGACTGCAATCTCGGCTACTTCCCGCTGACCCGAGTATAAGCCGAGGTAGACTTTTTCAGCACATTTTGGATGCTGAAAAACTCGGCTTATACTCGAGTATATAGAGTATATACGGTAAGTCAAAATACATTTTAGCTGTTAAACAATCTTTTTGTTGATATTGACAAAAATATCAACAATATATCAAAAATATTCCCATAACCTTCCTCAGGCAGAAGCTCATTGAGGGCTCACACAGAGCTGGTACAGGTATCCACAGTATTTCCAGAAGTATGACATTTTTAAGCCTGGCTCCAATACTCATCTGGAGTATGAGCAAATCCTAGCCTCTTTCACTGGAATCCATCAACAGGCAGCTCCTTTACTTTCTCTGCTGCCTCTGAGCTCCAGACATCTCCTTCCAGTAGAGCTCCCACATGATTATACGTGTCACAGTATCCTTGAGCCCACCAAGGGCCTCACCGTCCATGTGGCATCTCTCTGATTCAGCCACATCTAGCCCCAACTGCAGTGGAAGGGAAAAAGAGACTTAACACATGCAGCTTTGCTTTATAAAGAAATTGTGCAACAGTGCCACTTTCTGACCAAATCTGGAATCTGCCAGGGCATACTGCAATAAGGACAAAGCACTCACTCCCCACCCATATGCAATTTGGGTCTAACACTTAGCTGACCACAAGAGGGGATTAACAACCATGTGGGGATTTTCAGACCATAGGGGAACGTAGCCCTATGGACCCCTTCATGTGGTTCCTGAAAAATGTATTTGGTGAACTCAATCCTTCTTTTGACAAGTACTAAAGGCTTAGGAGAAATCTATAAAACAACGAGGTCCATGCAAAGGAAAAGAAATGTAAAAAACAAATTGTGCTATTCTACTAGTACAAGAACTGCAAATGAAGCATATTTTGATGCCATACTTTCCTTGCACATGCATATGGTTATGCCAAGTGCAAATGCATCCTGCCTCTTCTACTGAATCAGGCACAATTGCTACTATTGATGTTGAAGAACCTGGAGCTGCCATCAACCTCAATGTGGCGGTACTTCTAGGGTTCGCACATCGGCTTTTGTCAATATGACTTAGCAGACTTAAGGCAAAAGAGTCACATGCTAACGCGCTGTGCCAGCAGTGACACAATACCAACACATGTTAGTCAAAACTTGTAACCAGTTTGCAAACATGCAATTTCTGTAGTTGCAACTCCCCATGATGCCACAACTAGATTGCAATTTTACAAAAAAACTTTGCATTGTGAATAAAAAACATAGCAATTTGCATCCGACAATTACACTGCATTCTGTACTGTGTCTGTAAATGACCCTTGTATTTTTCATACAATGGACAGCTTGCATACTATGGGGCCAATATATACCAATTTGAGGTTTTTTTCTTGGCTTCCAACACCAAGTTTTGCTCTATGGGAGAAAACAAAAAATCTAATTACATTAATTTCTTTATTGGGAACCAAATGAAACGATATCAGTACAATTAGTTTAGCCACTTTATTAATACTGGTTCAGATTTTTACGTGTCCTGCTATTCTGCTGCATAAACACTAACATAAAACTTTAGGAGCTAAGACATTAGGTTTTGCAGAGAGATGGAACAAAATTAGATCCACCTCATTAATACATCTACAAAAGAAATATCCAATAAATGACTACATTAGAGTTAGGTCTTAAATGGCATGTAAAGTGTAAATGAAGGGAGAATTTCACTGCATACAGTCAGGTTTCTTATAAAAACTATACACATTTTTTAATTTAAGTATATTGGAGATAGGTTTCTTTTTCATTAAAGAAAGTAAAAATAGGATTTTATTTTTTTGCCTTTACATTCCCTTTAAAGAATAAGATTGATCTAATTTCTCCTGTATCTTGCTTAGAGGCTGGATTTTTAATCCACATTCATTGGAACTGTCCCAACATGAAGTCATTCTGGAAATATGATGTGGCTGAACTGCAAAAACATGTCATTCCGAATATACTACTCATTATGCTTTTTAACCTTCCAAGTAAGGGTTTAAGCAAATACAGCAATATTATTTGGAGACATATTTTCTATGCTGCAATCTATTGCATTACCCTAAGGGTAGAAGTGAGAGGGAGAGCAAGTGACAGGTGCAGGTGAGCCAAAGGGCAAACTAGTCATGCCTGCCCTTTTTGCATGTACATGAGCAGACCTGAGTAACTTCCCGGTTTTTGAATAGAACTATAATTCATAACAGGTGTCCAAACTTTATAATGCCCCAAAACTGTTTATAAAAAATGCAATGCAGCACTCTGTGTGAAGAATTTTCTTTGATTTGTTATGTAGTGATTGTCATCCATATGGACTGTTAAAATAAAGAACTCCTCCAAAGTAACTTCTTTCTTTTCTGAGAAACCAATAAAGAATTACTGCCTTTCTCATGTGAAAATTATTATGATTTATTTATGTGGTTATTCCAAAGCTGTTTAAGATATATAAGCAAATAACTGTGCTCTCACTCTAGCCTTTCTCATAACAAAAACACTTTTAAGAAGCATTAGACATTTTGGTATCCTAAACATACTCTTCAAGATAGAGAAAGATCAGAGACTGACCAGTCTCTGGCTATATCTTTTTAGTGTTGATTTCACAGTGAGGGAGCCCCTACGTCATGCGCGCTGATGTCACACGTGCTGATGTCACACGCCGGCGAACTGACATCACGCATCAGTCGCGCTGCCAACACGCATTGTGTGTGCTGACGTCACGCATAATGCGTAGTGACGTAACGCACCATATTCAGCGGAAGTGATGTCAGTGCACTGTGCGTGTGATGTCACATTCGCATTCTTCCTCTGCCCCCCTACCTCAACCCCTCTGCCCTGTCACCGGATTTCCTATGGAAATCCGTGGCAAAGGATGGGAAGGGTTTAAAATATAAATTTATATCCAGGCACCCCACCCCCAAATATAAATATAACCGTATGTGGCTCTCCCTATTTGTTCTAATAGTCTAAACATTCAGACAACATTTGAAGTTTGTTGTAAATGAATGGCTACATCCGCCCTGTATTAACCAAGGTTAGAGACACATTAACAATGGGACAGGTGGAACTGAAACTCCAAGATCCTTTGCTAAAAATAATACCATGTCTGAGAAAGTCAAATCTGTGTAAAAAAATATATGATGAACCAGATCGTTATTACCAAAAACATAACAGGCTGGATATCATTTGTCTCTTTAACATGTTCTCCTTCATTGTCATATCTTGTTCCTGATGCAGTGGGAATCGTTAAAATTGTATTCTGGGAGGAATGTATTATTTAAGATAAAGATATGGTGATTTATTTTTTAATTTGCACCCCTTTGTCATTGTGCTTTAAAGCTTATATAAATAGTTTACTGATGCCACAGTTGAATATGTTTGCTGTAGATTGAATTCAATTCTGTAAAAATGTGCTGATGTTGGTTTAAACAACAGGCCACTTATGGAACAGATTACCTTGTTCTTACAGAATATCAGGGGGGATTTTTAGCTCAGGACTTTACATCTGAGTTAATTAAAACACAATTTTCATATCTAATTCAGGAAACCCTTTTATATTGGGAGGGAAGGAAAAGGTGTACACAAGGGAAATCTAAATTAAGTTAAAATGACAATTATTCATCAAGGAATAAACTGAGCCAATTATAAGAGGGACATATCCAGAATATACTGGGACCAACTACATACTGTATTATTTTAGGACACCACCTAAAATAAGACTTTATTACGAAACTTACAGTGCCTACTGGGTCCCTATACCTCATATATATATAATTCCTAATTCCAACGGCACTCACCATTCGAAACTGTCACAGCTGGGTGCTAAACAGAAAATCACATAGTCCAATTAGTGAAAGCACTCACAGCTTGTTCCATCAGTTTAAAGTAATAAAATTTTATTCCCCGCTCACATCAATGCGTTTCAACCCTCACAGGGTCGTCATCAGGATATATTACTGATATATTACTTAATATATTGAAGTTATAGCCCTGAATTATAGTAAAGTGTCTGACACATAGAATTGTCCAGAGTGAACTGACGTATCCTCTCATCTTCTTAAGTGGGGATATGCACAGTATTTATGTTAATTAGGCACCCCTTTGCATTAGTAATATTTTCATACTTAGCATTTAGCACACCCTAGTGTTAATGAGCTTTCATGTGTTTATCACAGTCTTTATCTAATGATATAGATGTACAGTATATGATGTGGGATTGATGTGTCATTGCTCCCTGAAGTCGTCTATGTTCAAGCTTGTTTATTATTCCCAGGAGATGAATAGAAATAAAATGTCTGCTTAATTTGGCAATAAATTAAGTAATAGGTCTGATGAAAGTCTTTGCCACTTTGTCATTTAAGACATTAATCAGATGGAAACACAGTAACAGTTTTCACACATCCCTTTATCATAGGCACTTTAGTTTTAATCTTGATTACATTTCAAGATTAATCAAGGTTAACGTTGCACCATGGGAAGAGATCCTGAACTGACCCTAAAAGCTACACCCCCCGTACCCAAAGTACTTCCAAGCTTGTCACCACAACAGGGACGTCAAACCGGGAAAAGTGAGTTTATGCTGTTGCTAAGTTGTTTTTTAAGAAAATAGAGTGATTGTTTTCTTGCATTTCATTCTTGTTACCTTCATTTAATGGACATATCTTTCTTAAAAATATCTTCCTCTGTTGCCCCTTCTAGGTCAACTCACCCACAACACCGACAACACAAACAAACAAAAACATAGAGACACACAAACACACACTCAAACACATAGAGATACACACAAACACACAGAGACACACAAACACATGGAGACACACACACATACTCCCCTCCCTCTACCTCTTTCCCCGGAGCTTCATGTAACAAGACTGGAACTCTCTGATGCCTCCCAACCCGTCTGCTGGCCAATGAGAGGAATGTTGCCTTTCCCTGATTGCTAGCCAATCATAGGAGGAGGGAGGAACAGAGGAGGAAGCAGCTCAGTGTTTGTGAAGGTAGAAGCAGAGCCTGTGTGCTGTAATGCCCGGCCCATTTCAAAAGTAAGTGTAGCGGCCCTTCGGGCAAATGCCCGAGCAGACAGATTGTCAGTCCGGGCCTGACTGGACTGCAACATGTTCTAGGGTAGTGGGTCATTCTTTAAATGCATTTATGTGTGAAATGTTACCTTTACTTCCCCTTTAAACTTGCACTTATTTCATATAAAGTTATATTTGTTATATAATAAAGTGTGTGATTGATTTGTTTCCTAATGAGACTATCCTCAGGTGTATTCCAAGACCCCATTAGGTGGAGGCACTGCCAGAGAAGAGTTTTCCCAGTACCTGTGAGCTGCTCCCCTAGACACAGCATTTGTGATCCAAGAATTGTGTGCAGGGCTGTGCCTCGCTCTGAATGCACCACTGCCTGCATTTGGTTGACCTGCATTTAAAGAGGAAGGGTGGCAGGCAGCATGTGGGGATCGCCTGGAACACCCCCTAGCTTGTGTGGTATTCTGTATGTTGGCGACTAACTTGTCAGAAATAGGACGACTCCCTCAGGAGAAAGTAAAAATATCCTTTGTAATTTTTTTCATGCACTTCCAAGTATTCATGGAAAAGTGGCATACAGATACAGACACAGTGTAATTGGAGGAGGAATATATGAAAAAGGAATAGGATTTAAAAATAGTGGGCAAACTGAAAGTATGACAGATGACTGACTCATTAGTTAAAATACAGTAATAAATTCAACTATCACCTATCCCTTCATAAATCAAAGTGTCCTTTGCATGCACTACCACTATACTGTATATTGTTCTTATGTTAGACATCTAATCCATAAAAGCCTATTATAGGTTTTGAGATATAATGTTTATCAAATTCAAAACATTATAAATGATCCTTTTTTTTTCTTGTCTGTTCTACAGCTACTTTTTTTTTTTTTTTTTTAAACAAAATAATAGATTTCGACATTTATTGTAATAAAAGTCTGGGCTAACATGTCAGTCTATCGTCTTTATTTTTCAATCTCTTTCTATTAGTTTTACATTCTGCCAAATATCTAATCCTCAGCAAAAGATTCTTGCAAATACCAAACCAAATCCAAAGCTTAAATTGCTTATCCAACTCTGAGCACAATCCTCCAAAAATTGCATAGTCTCAAAAAATATTGCCCTCTATTATTCAGTGCTTTAAAGTGACATAATTTTAAGGGTTCATTCAGGGGCTCAATTCTGGGGCTGCTGCCACCTGAGACAAAACACGGAAAACGGAAATTTGGCTCTTAAAGGGGATGTAAAGACAAAACAATAAAATCCCATTTTTACTTTCTTTAATGAAAAAGAAACCTATCTCCAATACTGTATACTTTAATTAAAACATGTCTACTATAAGAAACCTGACTTTATGCAGTGAAATTCCCCCTTCGTTTTACTTGCTCTGACTGTTTCAGATAGAAAACTTCAGGTGGTCCCTAACTGCTCTACAGGGAAACGATCATACTTTCAAATGGCAGGGGGCCCCCCACCTTACTTCCCAGAACTCAAGCAGTTTTGTTTGTTTTCCTGTGGAGCAGCCGGCGACTGTGTAGAGATTTGTATCCACAGACCCAGTGCAGTCTGCATATTCTATTTATTAGAAGTCTGCATTTTCTGTTTATTAGCAGTCTGCATATTTAGTTTATTAATCAGTCTTTGCTGTATCGGCTTCTATGGCAGATATTATTTGACATGTGCTGTTTTATGACGATTCTTGAGCTTAACTTCCCAACTGAGCATGTGCATGATCTTGGTCTTTCAAAGATTGTAAACAAAGTTACAAGATGACAGCCACCTGCAGCCAAATTTGAAAACATAAATCATTTGTATAATTAGGCTTCTGGTGCAGTAAGCTCATGTTTATATTTAGTATACAAAATACAGCATTTCTAGTATTATTCTATTTTAGACTTTAGTTCCCCTTTAAAGGTACAAGAGGCGTCATTTTGCAGCTCCTTGTAAAATAACCTCTCTGAAATGGAACCCATGATATTTTTACAATAATCTTCTCCTGTGCCTCAGCTTTTACTCACAGTCAAAATTACCTTCTATTCAACCACACAGAATAATTTCCTAGGTGCTATTTTTGACTTCCATTTGTCTTTCATGTCCATAAGGACCTGGACCTTCTAAGTAATTCCTTGGTTCCCTGTGAGCAGTCTGGCTCTGTAGATATACTACACAAAGAGGCAATGGTTGCTGGAACCTATGAAAGATGTTGTGTACACCTACTCTAGAGCATTATGCAGTATGATTTGCAACCCAGAGCCCCCTACAGGCTTGGGTTTTGCTGTTTTATTGTTGTCATACCCCTGGATGTAGATCTGATTTACAAAGAGAAAGACTGGCTATCTCCATTTCCCCCCTGACCATTAAAAGCAACAACATATACTCCAGTAAGATATTATGATAGTCCAATGCATATTTGTCCTTGTCTAGTGTGTGACAGCTTTATGGTAATTAATTTATTTATAAAAGGCTGGTAGGTAATTTCAACTGGAAGTGGGTAGTGGGAATGATCTTCAGATTACATTAAGTATAGGCTTTCAGTACAATCCACCCCCAATTTGACTTGGCAACCTTCAATTTATGTATGTACACACATACACAAAATATAGTGCTAATGTCATAGAAGGCATATAATCTTCTTAGAATGATACATAGTTGTCAAAATATATTGCCAGATCCTGGACAAAATAGCTCCATAGCTTGTCCAAAGTAGTTGTTCAATACTTGATAATTATATGAATGCAAACATTACCGTAAAGGTAAACACACAGTTTGGGCGGGGTAGTGTCACTATCTTGCTCATTGTAAAGATATTTTAAGAAACTGCAAAGAAGGGAAATAGCTTTTTTTAAGGTAAAAGCCTGTAACTACAGAAACGTAGCGATCAAACCACGTATACAATTCCCAGCATCTTTATCTAGCTTTTGTTCTGCTGATGGCTTCAGAGACTAAAAATTGCAACACAGGAATAATTGCATTGCAATTGTCACTATTAACCGTATTGTATGTTTACTGAGGGCGATAACGGTATTGTTAAATTAGAGTGAGAGTGTGTCGTGCTGAGTTGAGTCAGGTGAATTATAGGGTATTTTATTTTTGAGCTTTTTAATTGTTAATTTATTGTAGTGCAGAACAAGATACACGGATATGCTTTTCAATAATTCAAAAACAAAGATTCCTCCTGGGCTGATTTTCTCAACTTTAAAGCACTCATTAAATTGCCTTTAGAAAATTGTCAAATAATCAAATTTTTTAACCAGCGTAACTATATGCAGCGGGGCCTGGGTGCAGGCAGTGCCTTGCAGCCTGGCTCCCCCTGAGACATTGTTTGTGGCAGTTTTGCTTGCACATGAACAGCGGGCCCTGAGGGGGTGCGGACCCTGTCTGCGGTCACACCCCCTGCACCACTGGTCGTTCCGCCAGTGATAGCAACCCAATGCAAGGCCTTAATTTTTTTTAGGTAGAGGGAGGCTTTGGAATGGCAACATAGGAATAGTTTTAAAAAATAAGATGCAGGTTTGGATATTATGGTTGCACCTGTCTGATTTTGATCCAGGCAGCCTGGTGTTTGGAAGGGTTCCCCAGGTCAAAAAAAACCTGCCTGGTTTTCCAAAACTGGGCAGGATTCTCCTAGATTGACATGGAGATTGACCAATAGCCAATCACCACATCATCAGCCCACCCTGTGACATCATTGACCGCCCCTGTGATGCAATTGGACTGTCACGCGACATCATTGACCTGTCCCACTACCAGGACTGCTCTGCAGAAAAACGTGGAAACCCTATTGGATATGCAGAGAGTAACTCATGTCCACAAGTTTCCTGACTACTTGAATGCTAAGGAAAGGAAAGCCCTGGAACTATAAGCACAAGAGCTGTATGACAAGGACTCGGAATGACCAGCAGCCAGATTTCACTGGTTTATGTTAAAGGACCATACGTGTTAGGTCACATGAGCCAATTAACAGACAGATTTCTGTCTTTTGCTTCCACGCATTGTATTAATTCATGTTAATTCTGAATGCTTGATCCAGGGAATGTTTTTGATCACCATTGGGGTCAGAAAATAATTTTTTCCCCTCTTGAGGCAGAATTGGCACCAGCTTCAGGCTGAGTTTTTTGCCTTCCTCTGGATCTAAAAACTATGATAAAGTATTTTAAGTTTTATTTGTCACAGCAGCGGTGGGACCTTGCCAGAGTACTGCACATGCAATTTTAGAAGAGGGAGAAAGGAGGTTCTCTGGTGTGACTGCACGGTGGCTTGATTGATACAGATGCTACTACTGCGTGTACTAGGGGACAACCTACTTGGATTTCCTACCATTGTGACAATGCAGATTCAGGACCGACAGCAGGGCTGCTGAACTTCTCTCTTGATGGGAGATGCAGCTACTGCTGGTAGCAAAGTTTGGGGCCATACTCTCTGTAGGTAGAGGCAGCCTAATACTCAGTGGTGGATATAATGCCATAGAGCTGATCTCAAGTCTTATAGAATTCTGGCTTTAGAATATTGCCTTGGGTTAGATTGGGAATCTCCATTTTATTTGATAACATGTGAATAAATGCTGTGGCCATTTAACCTCATTTCTGTCTCTTGGTGTTTCATTAAGGTATGTAAAAAGGTATGTTAAAAAAAGGGTCAATTGAGCAGTCCCCTTGTCATATAAACTGCCAAGCATTTGTTATTGGTATAACTTCATTGTGCTATGTGGGGTTGCAGATGATTCACAATGCAAAGTTTATATTCACCCCTTTAATACAAAAGCACTTAGCAGTCACACACACTAAAAACACACATATGTTTCTCATTTTCAGAATACTAATAATCCTATACAGAGCACTGATTGTTGCTTACAGTATACAGTATATAGTGGCATTTGCCACCATCAATATAATGACACCAATGTTGTTAGCTGAAGAGTATCTCCCAACTTCCAGATGAACAGCATAGATCACACAGTCTGTTTTACATGTAACACAGACTGTGTGATCTATTTGTTGACATGCCCATGTAACAAAATCTACGTTGGTAAGACAAATCATCCTTTTAAAAAACAAATTCTAGAACATGTATTAAGCATCAACAATGCTTTGGAATGGCTGAAAGCAGAGATCAATCATGATATGAAGTTTCAATTCTTCAATGATGTACTTCTGAATTTTCTATGATACTCTGTTTCAATTCTTACATTCCACACTAATGGGTGACCCATACTAATCGTGAGACAGAGTCTAGGCAGGCATTTGAGTCAATGAGCACATTGTTACTCCTCCTCTCCTTGGTTTGGCAAATTCGAACTTGATGGCCATGGTCTATTTGTACAGGCACTGTTCTTGGCGCCAAATTAGCCTTTGACAAAGCTTGCGTTTAAGTAAGTGAAACGCACGTCAGGTGCTAAAACCTTTTTAATCATTAGGCAGGGAAACGGTACTCTTGGTCTGAGGTGAAAGGGCGGAAGGACTGGCGGGTAAAGGGTGAACTGTGCGCCGCAAGCAGCTGTCTATTCGCTGCTATATATCTCTTCTATACTGGTGCCGGTAAAACTGCAAGAGAAGGGAGGTGTGGGAGTAAGCAGGTGACCTGCGCTATTAAGTCCTCTCTCTCCTAACTATTTTTAAACATTTATTTTCAGTTCATATTTTAGCACTTTAAGTAAAAGTTAAATTTTATCTTATTTCATTTGGGACTCTCAGATTGAGTACATGGGAAGGTGCAATTGATGGGACATACTTTCTCTTCTTGATTTACATATATACCTAGTGACCCTGCACACCACTAATCTGTTTCTATATCTCATACAATGGAAGGTGCTACCTATCACTTCTTTGTTACAGCATGAATGAGGTTATTTGTTTAAAAGGTCACCCAAGTCTTCTGAATAAGTTAGAAATGATTACATGTTATAAATGCATTATTAAAGAAAATAATTAGAATCAGTCACCTGATACATAAACCCAATTTTCCTTTACAATATAGAAATGACCAAAAAAAAAATTGCAACCTCATTTTCAGGATCATTTACTAAAAAAATTCAAGGAACAGCTAATTTAAATGTATTCCTTCCCACCATAGAAGTGCAGAGGAGAGACTTCTCTCTAATATTAGGATAATAGTATGTAGTTAAAGTGATACTGACACTAAAAATGTTCTTTTCAAAATATCAATTTACATTAAAGGGGTGGTTCAACTTTATGCTAACTTTTAGTATGTAATAGAATGACCAATTCTAAGCAACTTTTCAATTGGTCGCATTATTAATTTGTGATAGTTTTATAATTATTTGCTGTTTTCGTCTGATTCTTTCCAGCTTTCAAATGGGGGGTCACTACTTTTTATGATTCGTCTTTCTATTCAGGCCTCTCCTATTCATATTCCAGTATCGCATTCAAATCAATGCATGGTTGCTAGGGTCATTTGCACCCAAGCAAACAGATTGCTGAAATTGCAGACTGCAGAGCTGCTGAATAAAAAGCTAAATAACTGACGGAGTTTTAAAGGGGAAAACACAATTTTTTCGTACAAAAACCTGCAAATGTTCGTGATTTATTAAACCCCTGAGGCTGCTAAAAGTCAAGGAAAAAAACTCCATCTCGAACCTGCCGAGGTCATGTAAAAGTCAGTGGTAGACGTCCCTTTTACAATTGGAAGATATCATGATCTGCGTTGGGTTTCGTACAATAATTCAAATATTATTATCAGGCAAAAACTTTTGTGGAAAATTATAAACAGCATTCAAAGATAATGTTATGAGAGATATAAAAAATATTTTCTGGTGTCAGTATCTCTTTAAGGTACAATATTTGAATTGAAGAAAGCAAGAAAAAAGTGTCAGACCTGGACAAGGTTCTCTCTTATTAAATACTGAACACACATGACAAAATCCAAGTTCATGCTTCATTAACCAATGTTCTATATCTGATTACAAAATATAGTATTTAGGATCTATACAAAATGGAGCCAAAATGGACTCAATACAATACATTTCTAAAGTCTGATTATGCAGGTATTTATCCCTTATCTGGGAACCCATTATCCAGAAAAACTCCAAATGAATGGAAGTCCATCTTCCATTACAACAAATAATTCTTATTTTTAAAATGATTTCCTTTTTCTCTGTAATAATAAAATAGTATGTTGTACTTTTGGTAACTAAGCTGAATCAAGCCATATTGGTGGTAAAACAATCCTATGCATTTATGTAACCTTTAGATCACTTTTAACAGACTTAAAGGAGAAATAAATCTTAATAATAAATATGCCTGCAAAAGCCATAGTTTATTTAACCTAAAGGTTCAAAATCTCTATTGCATCAATGACCCAGGCCTTCACCAGCATCATCATAGGAGCACACCATCTTGGATTTTGTTAGTGACACTCAAAACAAACAAAAGGATTGTAGGTTGATAAAGAAAAACTATGCAAAGGTTTTAACATGTTTTGATCTCTGTGCAGTCATTAGGGCAGAGACATACGTAAACATTTGGGGAGAATAGTTGCCCCGGCATCAAATCACCTCTTTTTTTGGGTGACTAATCTTCCCGAACCTAAATCGCTGGTGGGATGGCACCCTGAACGCTTCATTTTCCTGAAGTCGGCCGAAGTTGCCTCACAAGGCAGTTCGGGGAGATTAGTTGCCTGAAAAAGAGGTGATTTGTCGTCGAGCGACTAATCTCCCCAAATCTTCTCGTCTGTCTCTGCCCTAAGAAGTTACACTAGCTACACTAGTTATCTAGCTATAGGATGTCTAGATAAAGATAGAAAGACAAAGTAAGATGGTGTAATATGAAGAGGTGCAATCACATCAACTAAAGTGTGTAACTTTGTCCACATTTGGGGTAAGGTCTCACAAGCCCAGGTCTAGGATAGCAGGCTGGTCCTTAATCTTAAAGGAACTGATACAATTACTGTATGTATTAACCACTTACTTATATTTTAATATTTTGATTTTGATTTCAGCTGGCATTACTGGAAGCTAGCTGTTTTGTTTGTGCAGTGAATAATTTTTACTGATTATTTAACGGAAGTCACAATGCTATTGACTATTGCAATTTTTTTAATTTAATTAGCATTTTATTTTATCTTCAGAAATGGATCCACGTTTTATAATGCACTTTATATAACCCTATGTAATTTACAGGGGAATGTAATAAAAGTCGCAAAGAGCAAAACAATTCGCACCAATAAGACTAAAAATCCACATCTCGCAATGTAATATTGTTCCTTAAACTGTTATTGCATTGCGAATTTTAATTGCGCATTGCGAATTTTAATTGCGCACTCATAAGAAGTGCTTGAAGGTGTCGTAATCTTTTGGAGCAAACATAACGACATTTTCAGTAAGAAGTTTTATTACATTGACTGCGCATTGGCGCAAACTATAAAATTCGCAAACGGTCTTCCACTGTCGGAAGTGGTCGCTGAACAGTTTCCGGGCTTGCAAAAGCTATATTAAATTCGCACAAAGCAAAATTTGTTCGCGCAGAGGCATAACTTTTCGCATTGCGAATAGTTTTTCCGTTAGCGATTTTTATTACATTCCCCCCAATAGTCTTTTAAAACACTGACACCTAATTAACATTTTTTACATCTTCACAGGATTAAGAACACTGATGGTCTTCTGGGAATAAAGAACATAAAAACAATAATCTTCAGTCAGTCTTTTATACAGAGATAATATTGAAAATATGAAAAAAATATTGTATTGCTTCATAGCATTTGAATCCACTAATTGTCTTTGACATTTCTTATGTAAAGTTGCAGCTAAAGAAATTCAATCACGTTTTCACATATGTAGCTACTGTACCATTAAATTATAGAATCCTGTACAGGTATGGGACCTGTTATCCAGAATGCTCGGGACCTGGGGTATTCCGGATAAAGGATCTTTCCGTAATTTGGGTCTTTATGCCTTGTCTACTAGAAATTCATTTAAACATTAAATAAACCCAATAGACTCTTTTTGCTTCCAATGAGGATTAATTATATTTTAGTTGGGATCAAGTACAAGCTACTGTTTTATTATTACAGAGAAAAAGGAAATCATTTTTAAAAATTTGGATTATTTGGATAAAATGGAGTCTATGGGAGACAGCCATTCCGTAATTCAGAGCTTTCTGGATATCGGGTTTCCAGATAAGGGATCCTATACCTGTACTTTCTTATTTGTACACCCTTGCCTTAATTTGTTTGTGATGCTGCTGCACCCATTGGGCAAGGATACAACAATGCAAAGTGCCACTCATATGTCCTTGGCTTTTCCTACTGAAATGTAGGGAATATCATGCATGGGATGTACTCAGATTTTTTAGCCAATGTATGTTTTGGTTTTCCATGTAACATTCTAACTAACATTCTAACTAACTGTATTAGACACATTTTTTTTATTTTGCACAGACTATCTATTTTCATTTTATCTTTATACTGAACAATTTGTTTTTGTTTGTAGTTTACGCAATTTTTACAGAAAACCCTGATTTTCTGTCCTCTGTTTTACCATTTCCCAGATTTTGCCTTTTTTTCCCGGTCCTCTGGAAAATGTAACATAGGGGTTGGACTGTATTGCCATAATATGAAAACAAAATAAAGAAGCACTTCTGCCTTAAAGAGCACGTTCGGCATATTTACTAAAGGGTGAAAATAAAAACTTTGTGTATTTTCACCAAGAATGAAACTTTTCTATATAACATAAACCATATAAGAAGAGCATGACATGTTTTGCAGAATTCACGTTGCATTGGTAAAAATTTTCTTTGCAATGGCATCAATTCACATGTCTTCTCTGGGTGAAGTTTCTCCAGTGAATATTCTCCAGTTTAATAAAAGCACAAGAGTGAATTTTTGACAAGTGAAATTTCTCCAGGTCCAGGCTGGCAAACTGCCATTATAAAGACAGAGCAGTTTTGCATCTCATTATCTACTTCACTTCCTCAATGCTAATTCCCCATATATATAATTTTTTTATAGAAACAAACCTCCAGAGAATTTTTCCTACTGCAACACTGGCAAATGTTCGTAGAGAACTTAAGCTAGAAGAAAAAAAAAAATTCTGCCTCTCTCTTGCAACAATGTTCTACAATTTTTAGAATTTAAAAAAAGATATTGTGAAAACAGGCCTTGCAAACTGAAGTGAACTTTGGTGCACTTAGATAAGAAAATCAAAAATGTACCCTATCTCTAAAAAATTGGCGTCCGCTCCATGCCTTTCATATTTCCCCTAATAACATACAGTTTTGACTTTAAGTTTTGAGATAACTCAGTAAAAGCTGTATGAGTGTATGAGGGTGAATACATTTGCAAGACATGATAGTAATTTGTTTTTTGTCTTTGATCTCATAAATACGCATATTTTTATTCCGAATACAAAACCTTAACTGAACAAAAGCTAGCTTTTTATTTAAATAGTGTTTTTCTCTACTAAGTTGTCATAACTTGAAAATGACGTGGAGCAGAGGCAGCCGCATGCCAATATATTTATTCCCAGCATGTAGACCTATTATTGCTAACAGTAAAAACAAAGTCTAGCTTAAGTGGAGGAGTTGTAAATCAACAGCTGGGGAACAAATACATCAGCAACTTTGTGTCTAAGGCACTGTCTCACATTATGATAACCTATCATAAGCATTGTTTAAGATGGTGCAGGAATGCACAGCTGAGCTTAACGTATTGAATTCTATATTTAATATGCTTACTGACTATGACTGTAGCATACTAATTTAAATTCTTCTCCAACCCTCATGACACTCTTTACTCCTCAAACAGATCTTCTGTCAAGTCACTGTGTTCTTCCAAAAATCTAAAACGAAGATTCTACTGTATATTATCCTTTAACAATAACCAGTTCTTTGGTCTAATATGGTGTGTAGCTTATAAATTGCTGGTCAATGTGCCATGAAGGGATCTGTGTGCTCTTTCAGTATCTGAATTTATCAGTAAGAACCTTACTTATCAGTATGATATCTATCTATCTATCTATCTATCTATCTATCTATCTAACATCTATCTATCATCTATTTTACTTTACCCTTTCAATAATAGATCAAAAGTGGCAGGACAAATACCTCATTAGTTGGATACATTTTCCTCTGTATCTGCAAGTAAAAGTATGGGATCCATTATCCAGAGGCCCATTATCCAGAAAGCTCCAAATTTATGGAAGGCCATCTCCCATAGACTTCACTATAAGCAGATAATTCTATTTTTTTAAAAATATTTCCCTTTTCTCTATAATAATTCTCTATAATAATAACGAAACAGTACTTGATCCCAACTAAGATATAATTAAAGAGGAACTTTTGCAAAAATGAAAATTTAATATAAGCTTCATCATACTGAAATAAGAAACTAAATGCAATCAATTAAAATACTGCATTGTTTGTGAAATAATTAAGCTTATGTTCACTATCCCCCTCTTGGCATCTGTATCTCTCCATTCTGTCTCTATGCAGCAGTTGGGTGTCAGATATTCATTGACAGTTTTATCCAATATATCTTATGGGGGGGGGACTCCCTTTCCTAGCAGATGTACTAAAGCTCACTCAAATAACTAAAGCTCTAATACATCTGCTAGCAAATGAAGCCCCCCCTATAAGATATATTGGATCTAACTGTCAATGACACCCAACTGTTGCATGAAGACAAAATCAAGAGAAACAGATGCTGGGAGAAGGATAGTGAAAATGAACTTGATTATTTCAGAAATGGTGCAGAATTTTTAATTTATTGTATTTAGAAAGTTTCTTATTTCAGTATGATAAAGCTTATATTAAATTTTCATTTTCGCGATAGTTCCCCTTTAATCCTCATTGGAGGCAAAACTATCTGATTGGGTTTATTTAACGTTTAAATCATTTTTAGTAGACATAAAGTATTAATACTGAAAGATTGCAGAGCATTCTGGATAACAGTTCCCATACAGTTGCCATACCTGTACTTGCACAATGGGTGCCACGTGTTTACAGTTTACTGAACAACAAATACAATCATAGCTGGCTTTTTTGCAGACTCCCTTTGAGGATGTACTCTGCTATCCCCTATTAATAAGTTACTCATATTTAACTCTTTCATATTATTATACACAATCATCTGGTCAAATGTATCGTAGGGTAATGCTCTGTATTTATTTTATGTTTATCAATAATACTGATAATGCAATTTTGTTTAAAATATAATACTACACTTTATTATATTAAAATGTCCACAGTGACAGAATAGCCCACTAGAATAGCTGTTGCCCACCTGCAAAATCCAGTAACACATTGAAAACATTATTCAGTGAAAACAGTACTGATTCAGCCCATATACATACAGAATAAAGCAACATTTAGTTTGGTCTAGGAAGTTGGGCAGATAAATGTAAGGTAAAAATGGGTTGGTTAGGGGAAGAAGGCAAGGAAGGGGTTGATGAAGTGAGTGCTGGTGGGGCAGGCTATGGAGCAGGTAGAGGGACAGGTGTGCAGAGTTAAGGGAGGTCAGGAGGCAGGGGGCACTAATTAGAGCAGGGAGGGCCCTTTCATGTTCTGGTTGCACAGCATTCCACTCACCCATCTTGTTAGTTGGGTGGTGAGCAGAGGTTTGTCCTGTGTTCTTTTAACAGCTTAGATGAATGCTTGCCATGGGTGGGGTATAGGGCTGTGTCCTAGTCTGATGTGTGATTGGGATATTGGTGGTGTAGGGTCATGGGCAAGGGGTTCCAGGAGGGCGCTGTTATGGTTGTTATGTATATATTGTTTAACTAATCTGATATACGTTGTATATATATCTATATATATCTATATATATATATATATAAATATATATATATATATATATATATATATATATATATAGATAGAAGAATGAAGCAGCACACGATTCTTTGCAAAAGTGTATATTACAGATATAGCATCAATACAGCGACGTTTCGGGCAAGCTATATGCCCTTTATCAAGCCATAATAAAATGAGCATTATACAAGTGATTTTTAAAAGCAACACACAGGAAATGACTTCACAATTTGCATAATGGTTAGTCCACATCCATCACCATTGGACTATGATCTATTTCTATGGTTAGTCCACATCCATCACCATTGGACTATGATCTATTTCTATTCCTTTAAATCCATCAAGGAGCTTCAGCTTACACGGAAGCGGAAGTGACGCGCATCCTGTCACACTTCACCGGACCCATTGAGTTTCTACAGAACCCGACCGTGGCAAACACCCGGCGCCAGTTGGAGACTCTACGCAAAAGAGCAGTGGATCTAGAACTACATGGACTGACGCTTGCGGAGTACCATAAGAGGGCCTGGATACCACGCGGACTCAGAGTGATCACGAGGTGATATAATAAAGAGGGGTGTCCCCCCAACTGCTGATAATAGCGTGTGTGCGGATCCGTTTCTTGTTTGCTGTTGCTAAGGGACCTGGCCGGGGTCAACGGAGAAACCAGCACCACCAACGCAGTGAGAGGAAAGGCGAGTGTGCGGTAGGAACATTTATTACAAAATACTGAGCCCATTGACACAATTGGTACCCTCATATATTAGGGAGACTGGCCACTTTCTACAAAAGCTAAACACATTGGGTGAAATGGGGGATGAAAATATAATACTGGCCACGCTTGATGTGGCCAGTTTATATACATCTATCCCACACCGAGATGGATTGTTAGCATGTGAGTGGATACTTAAAGAAAGGGCCCACTATTCTGAACAGCAAATTGAATTTTTTCTACAATTGTTGGAGATCATACTATATTGCAACTATTTCACTTTCAGGGATGACTTCTATCTCCAGTTGCGTGGGACTGCGATGGGATCCAATGTCGCCCCGGCCTATGCTAATGCCTTTATGGCTAAGCTTGAGGAACTACATATATATCTAGATGTAGACTTTACCAGGCACTGTTTGGCCTGGTGGAGATATATCGATGATGTCTTTGTGGTTTGGCGGGGCGACGTTGGCTCCCTTCAGCGGTTCCACGACAGGATCAATGGGGTACATCCCTCTATCTCGTTCTCACTAATATTTGATCTTCACAAAATTAATTTCCTTGATGTTCTGATATATAAGACCAGTGTGGCCTCCTACATACTTCGTTATTTTCCAAACCTACAGACAGGAATCAAATTTTACACTACACGAGCTACCATATACCACATATAAAAAAATCGATCCCTATCAGCCAGTTGTCCAGGGTACAAAGATTAGTCAGTGACTCCAAAGAAAGAGGTGTTCAGAGACAAACCATGTGCCAAAATTTAGGGATAGAGGTTATCCAGAAAAAACGATACAACAGGCCCAACATAGGGTAGAATACCCTCAAATTAAGAAAAAACAGTCAAACAGGATACCGTTTGTCACCCAATTCCATACGGATAGCGATACAATAGGCAAAGTATTACGCAAACATTGGTATTTACTACAAAATGCATACCCTATGATACAAGAATTTAAGATGATGCCACTTATATCCTATCGCAAAGGAAAAACTATAGGAGCACAGGTTACTTCAACCCAGATGAAAACTAAAATCAAAACAGTTGATAGAACATTCTTGGGATGTAGATCCAAGGGGATGTTTCCCTGTTTAGGATGCGCACAATGTCCTTTCGTTTTGAAAAACAAGGAGTTTATACACCCCCAGACTGGTTACACAGTACAATTACGAGGCTACTTTACATGCATTTCTAAATTTGCGATATATGTGCTGATATGTCCGTGTGGTCTCATCTATATAGGTGAGACCACACAGATGGTCAAATCACGTATCTCCCAGCACCGTTCCAGCATCAATCTAGGTAATATGTCCTTACCTGTATCCAAACATTTCCTAGAAAAAGGACACACTGCAGACCAATTGAAATTCATGGTGTTGGAAACAATACCGCCTCTGAAAAGAGGGGGTGATAGAGAATTAAAATTAAAACAGAGAGAGGTGTGGTGGATTAAAAAACTTGGATCTCTATATCCCTCAGGTCTCAATAGGGACTATGATCTATTTCTATTCCTTTAAATCCACTGAAAACGCATATAGGGTTAAAATGAAATGGTGATGGATGTGGACTAACCATTATGCAAATTATGAAGTCATTTCCTGTGTGTTGCTTTTAAAAATCACTTGTATAATGCTCATTTTATTATGGCTTGATAAAGGGCATATAGCTTGCCCGAAACGTCGCTGTATTGATGCTATATCTGTAATATACACTTTTGCAAAGAATCGTGTGCTGCTTCATTCTTCTATCTGGATATTTCTAGTGGGGACGTGACGGGGTCCCTCACAGGAGCGTGCACCGAGGTCAACGCTGATTACACTATTGAGAGTGCTGGGGCGCATTTCGATACTATATATTGATAAGCCGTGGCTTACGTGCACCTCATATACAGCCTCATTGAGGCATATTGGCAAACTCACTTACATTACCGATAATGGAGAACCACGCTGGAACGCATCAAGGAGCTTCAGCTTACACGGAAGCGGAAGTGACGCGCATCCTGTCACACTTCACCGGACCCGTTGAGTTTCTACAGATCCCGACCGTGGCAAACACCCGGCGCCAGTTGGAGACTCTACGCAAAAGAGCAGTGGATCTAGAACTACATGGACTGACACTTGCGGAGTACCATAAGAGGGCCTGGATACCACGCGGACTCAGAGTAAGTTTGCGTCCTACATTATTTGCATCCAACACTGATTTCTGCACCCAGTTTAAGCAGATTATTGACACGTGTTCCAAAGACATCATGCTCCTTACACTAGATTTTATTAATAAGGAATTGGATCAAGTACAACAAGATATTACCAAAATTGATGCTGAACTACAACAGTGTAGTTCTACAGAAGAACTGACACAGGTGCATGACCAATTAGATGCCAAATTAGAACAATATCGTAAGGAGGGTGAGCGACAGAAGCGCTCCAAATTCGATAGAGATTGCTCTGATTACTAGAAGGGTCATGTATACGCTTGGATGGGTACTGTGAGAGAGAAGACGTCTCATTTTCACTTTGATAATAAAAGGCACATATCCGCACCAAGAGGGGAAACAAGATCTAACACCAAACAAGACAAAAATCAGGGAGCTGATTTTTTAGAGAAATCCCCAAAGAAAGGGCAAGGAGACCTTTGAGAAGGGGAGGCGTCAGGCACAGGAGACATACACAGACGGCCACAACGAGTCTGCAACAAGAGGACAATAAGCAAATAATTTACAACATCTCCTCTAAAAGTCTATCATCCACAGAGGAATCTGTGTTGAGATTGGGTTTGAATTTCTGTCCGGATTAATTAGTTGATCCACTCCAATTGGATATAGATCTATATAGATTTTTTCGAACTTTGCGACTTAAAGTACACTTTAATTTAAAACCACAAGAACCTTTGCATGTTGGGGATGACACTAACTGTTTGGACATTTCTACTTTTGGTTTACACAGCAAAAGTGTGTATGTTCCTCCTACTACATACACTGCTGTGGAAACATATATAAGTAACATCACATCAGACATTAAAGATATGTGTCAGGTGGGGGTTAATTCCTCAAATGTGACACATAACTTAACTAAACTACAAAAAGATGCTCTGAAAGCACTATCGTTAAGAACCGATATTACTATAAAGCCCTCTGATAAGGGGGGTGCAATAGTTATCATGGATACTTCTTATTACATCTCAGAGATAGAGAGCCAACTTGCTGACCAGGAGGTGTATAAACCTTTATCACATGACCCACTTTTGAGTATTATACGTAAGATCAAAATTGTGTTAGATGACATGGTTAAGGAAGGGGTAATTTCAGAGAAATTGAGACAATTTCTGACAGTAAAAAATCCTGTGACACCAACACTATATTGTTTGCCGAAAATACACAAAAACCCGGTCAGTCCTCCGGGCCGACCGATAGTAGCAGGGATCGGCTCAGTCTTTTGCCCATTAGCAGTTATGCTGGACAAAATACTGAGCCCATTGACACAATTGGTACCCTCATATATTAGGGATACTGGCCACTTTCTACAAAAGCTAAACACATTGGGTGAAATGGGGGATGAAAATATAATACTGGCCACGCTTGATGTGGCCAGTTTATATACATCTATCCCACACCGAGATGGATTGTTAGCATGTGAGTGGATACTTAGAGAAAGGGCCCACTATTCTGAACAGCAAATTGAATTTTTTCTACAATTGTTGGAGATCATACTATATTGCAACTATTTCACTTTCAGGGATGACTTCTATCTCCAGTTGATGGGATCCAATGTCGCCGCGGCCTATGCTAATGCCTTTATGGCTAAGCTTGAGGAACTACATATATATCTAGATGTAGACTTTACCAGGCACTGTTTGGCCTGGTGGAGATATATCGATGATGTCTTTGTGGTTTGGCGGGGCGACGTTGGCTCCCTTCAGCGGTTCCACGACAGGATCAATGGGGTACATCCCTCTATCTCGTTCTCACTAATATTTGATCTTCACAAAATTAATTTCCTTGATGTTCTGATATATAAGGACCAGTGTGGCCTCCTACATACTTCGTTATTTTCCAAACCTACAGACAGGAATCAAATTTTACACTACACGAGCTACCATCCACCACATATAAAAAAATCGATCCCTATCAGCCAGTTGTCCAGGGTACAAAGATTAGTCAGTGACTCCAAAGAAAGAGGTGTTCAGAGACAAACCATGTGCCAAAAATTTAGGGATAGAGGTTATCCAGAAAAAACGATACAACAGGCCCAACATAGGGTAGAATACCCTCAAATTAAGAAAAAACAGTCAAACAGGATACCGTTTGTCACCCAATTCCATACGGATAGCGATACAATAGGCAAAGTATTACGCAAACATTGGTATTTACTACAAAATGCATACCCTATGATACAAGAATTTAAGATGATGCCACTTATATCCTATCGCAAAGGAAAAACTATAGGAGCACAGGTTACTTCAACCCAGATGAAAACTAAAATCAAAACAGTTGATAGAACATTCTTGGGATGTAGATCCAAGGGGATGTTTCCCTGTTTAGGATGCGCACAATGTCCTTTCGTTTTGAAAAACAAGGAGTTTATACACCCCCAGACTGGTTACACAGTACAATTACGAGGCTACTTTACATGCATTTCTAAATTTGCGATATATGTGCTGATATGTCCGTGTGGTCTCATCTATATAGGTGAGACCACACAGATGGTCAAATCACGTATCTCCCAGCATCGTTCCAGCATCAATCTAGGTAATGTGTCCTTACACACTGCAGACCAATTGAAATTCATGGTGTTGGAAACAATACCGCCTCTGAAAAGAGGGGGTGATAGAGAATTAAAATTAAAACAGAGAGAGGTGTGGTGGATTAAAAAACTTGGATCTCTATATCCCTCAGGTCTCAATAGGGACTATGATCTATTTCTATTCCTTTAAATCCACTGAAAACGCATATAGGGTTAAAATGAAATGGTGATGGATGTGGACTAACCATTATGCAAATTATGAAGTCATTTCCTGTGTGTTGCTTTTAAAAATCACTTGTATAATGCTCATTTTATTATGGCTTGATAAAGGGCATATAGCTTGCCCGAAACGTCGCTGTATTGATGCTATATCTGTAATATACACTTTTGCAAAGAATCGTGTGCTGCTTCATTCTTCTATCTGGATATTTCTAGTGGGGACGTGACGGGGTCCCTCACAGGAGCGTGCACCGAGGTCAACGCTGACTACACTATTGAGAGTGCTGGGGCGCATTTCGATATATATATATATATATATATATATATATATATATATATATATATATATAAATATACTGTTTTGTTGTCTGTAAATAAAAGCTGTGACCTGTTTCATCCCAACCTAGATATCTTTATAATACACAAAAGCCATGAATATCCTGTAAATTATATCCTTATAAACGGTTAGTAGTGATGTCATCAGTTATAAACGGTGAGTTCTGATGTCATTTCTGTCACATGACTCACTGAAATTTGTGTATTATAATAAATAAAGTACCCCCAGTTGTAAAATATGAGGATATTAGAAGTTACCTCGGAGTTCCATGACCTGTATAAAAACACTCGGCCTTCGGCCTCGTGTTTTTATATGGTCATGAAACTCCTCTGTAACTTATAATATCCTTATATTTTACAAGAGGGGGTACTTTATTCACTATATTATCTCATGGGTTCAGTTAAAGGGGTGGTTCACCTTTTCCAAGCAACTTTTCAATTGGTATGCATTATTTATTTTGTATAGTTTTAAAGTTTTTTGTCTTTTTCTTCTGATTCTTTGCGGCTTTCAAACGGGTGTCGCTGTCCCCTTCTAAAAAAAACAAATGCTCTGTAAGGCTACAAATGTATTGTTATTGCTACTTTTTATTGCTGATCCTTCTATTCAGACTCTCTCCTATTCATATTCCAGTCTCTTATTCAAATAATGCATGGTTGCTAGGGTAATTTGGGCCCTAGTTACCAGATTGCTTAAAATGCAAATTGAAGAGCTGCTGAATAAAAGGCTAAATAACTCAAAAACCGTCAATTTAATAAAAAAATAAAACAAATTGCAAATTATCTCATAATATCACTCTCTACATCACACTAAAAGTTATCTCAAAGGTGAACAATCCCTTCAAGAAGGGGCTAATGTTTGAGGTGGTTAAATAAAACAATTGACGCTGCAAAGTCAAGGACCAAACTGCATATCAAAATGTGCAAGCAACTCTGAATCAATAATGCAAATCATTTAATTTATTTTGTCATTTAGAAACAATTTCCACTTTATTTTTAATTTCCCTTTTCTCTCCAAAACGCTGAAGATCAGATCTAGAAACTATTAATAAAAGAAAGTCAGGACAAGTTTAGATTTAACACCGAGAAACTCAATCCCAAACAGAAACTACAGGAATGTTACTTTGACCACTTTTTGCTATTATTATATACTGTACGCTCCTACCCAATGTGCATGCTTTGATTTTTGGGTCATTATCGTATTTCATTTCAATCTATTTCAAAAAGTGATTATACTAATAATGCTGTTTTTTAATGTAATACTGTTATCTGATTTATATTTAAAATGGTAATTTATTTAAATACATAGTTAAATAGAATTAATGAAATCAAATGGGAATCATCCATGTCCTGTATTTCATCAAAATCTGCCTTTTTTAAATATGCATTCCTAATAAAACTCATGTATATTAAAGCCAATCTGCACAGAGGGAAATACCATCTTTAATGTGATGCCAGAAACATTTAAATGAAACCTGGCAATACATGCTTTGTAAACACTTGGGAACTTTGAAGTTGTGTTTTATTCATTAAATTCCCAACTCCCCCAAATCATTCCTGGGAGTATGGTTTCAACAGATTTTATAAATCTTTATATTCATAATGTAGAGGCAGCCAAGAATAACATGTTCATATTACTGCGCTGACAGTAATATAGTAGGAAACTAACTAACATTTAGGGAGAAGTTTTGTTGGGGAATTTTTGTTGACTGGAATTAATAATATAGCATCTCTTATTAGCCTAATGTCAGAATAAAAATTACAATGATATTTTTGTCTAAGTAAGCAAGCAGTAAGGGTTCTATTTAAATAAGGTTGATGGATTCAAGGATCAGACTAGCCTGGGGGAAATTCCTGTTGGGATTGTCAACTGTGGGCACCCATCACATTTGAGTAGAAGCAGTCAATGAAGTTCGTGTGTGTGTGTGTGTGTGTATATATATATATAGATCCTTGAAAAAAGGTCCCCAAGTGGGACCGAAATGTCGGATCTAATGTTGTGTATTCAATAAAACAACACTTCATTCACTAAGCTAATGGGAGAGTGCTGATCCTTCACACCACTATCTACAATATTGATAGTGCACCCCTGCTCTAATAAGAAAAGAGTGCAGACACATTTTTAGCAAGTAGCAACCCATACCCCCGTGCCCGATTTTTCCAGCCACCAATTTCATCTGGTCTGGTGACTATATGGACACTTGAACAAACACTTGGGGATTTCCAACACGGTGTAAAAATGTTTCTCTTTTTTTTCTCTATTTCCTCTTTTTCTTCTTTCTTTTTTATCTTTTAGTGTTTTTTGAAATATTTTTTATACACATACTTTGCGCAATTGGATAAACTGTAGATGTTGGACGTTGTTATAATTTATGCACATGGTCATATTCATGGCACTGTTACACTGATACCGCATGACATGGGTATAGATAGGAATTAATTAAATTAGGGTTAACACTATGTGGAATATAGGTCTTTTTTATATACACATATTAAGTATATTTTGGGACACCTTAGTGACCCTCAGAGAGGTGAGTCACGGGCCAACATTAGTACACATCACCTTTTAGTTTAGAACCATTAAGGACAGGCTGTGAAGGAGAGTGATAAAACAATCATTAGTAATTTGATTACATGGACCACTTCTGAACTCTGCATACATATCATGCGCTTAAGCTATATTTATTGTATTTTATTTATCGGTATAGGGGGCGCACAAAGCCAGACCTTTCATCTATACTCATTATAGTTACCTTGTAACATTATCTACACATCTTAATTTAGTGATGTGAAACATTTTTATATTTACAAATATGTTCAACAACTGTGACAAAGTTTGTTTTTAAGCATCTCCTTATCTAGTCGAATAGGGGAGTTTTTACATTGATATAGTTATTTGTGGATCTTGTATTTTTTATTTTTGCGCATTAACATATTTTATGTATTTTGAGCTATACTATTGGACGCTTAGTAATGATGACAAGTCAGCCAATTAAGTTTTCCCGCCATTATAATTATTTAATGCATTGTTTCTTGTCTGTGATTACTTTGAGAAAGGCCTTGGAAAGGCCGAAACGTTAGTCATTTTCTGTTAATAAACATTATTTAACTCTAAGTCCTGAGAGTGCAGACCTTCTTAATGGGATAACTATTTCAAAATTTTGGACACTGCACCCAGGCAAGTTGAACCCAGTGAGGAGAGTGCTGACTCCTCCAAAGTACCTATATATATATATATATATATATATATATATATATATATATATATATATATATATATATATATATATATATATATATATATATATATATATATATATATATATATATATATATATAAATAGCTAAGAAACCCCACTCCAGGTCTTTTAAGGTGAAAAAATGAAATCATTATTATTTCGACGTTTCGGCTAACTCACGCTGTCCTCAGGAAGTGATAACAACATAAACAACACACATATTTAAACCATAAGATGGCGCCAAATTTAAATCATGACATCATCATCAAGAAGTGCTTTTTATTGGTGATCATATTACAAGGCGAACGACCCAGCAGTGAAAGGGTGTATACCCTTAGTGACTAAACAAACCCCATGACAGACTTAAAAGTAGTGACAGCATCAACAGGACATACCTGTTTTTATGTCTAAAGAAGGTATATCATACGTACCCCTGTGTCATAAATATCCTCTTCGTGACTGCGTGTACATAAAAACATTGCATAGCGCGTTTCGCATAAACATTGCTCCTTACCCCTCTGGACCTCATCAAATGCATCTTGTGATGTATCACCTTATGTGTGGAACACGTAACTACGATCTCTGCCGGAGTAACCCTATTTCATTCCGCTTCATATGTCAGCGCCTACCTGCAACAAGCCTGCACTGATCTCATCGTCACGTCATGTTTCCCCATGCGTCTCGTGTCATTGGTGTAAGCTCATCCGTCACGCAACATTAACGGCTTACCGTGGCTCTCTTAGCCATTGCATGTGCCAGTGTAACAAGACCTCCACATGACGTGACGATGAGATCAGTGCAGGTTATTAAGATCTACTGCAGTAGGACTTTTCCTTGTTTGACGTAAAGACACTGCTTCCATATCATCTGTGCAAAAAGAGGTATCCTCTCCAGAATCACTTGAAAGGGAAACAGATTTATTGTGATTATAAGATCTAGATTTTCTCTTTAAAATGGACTTAGGTCTTTGCCAGATATTGGAATGCCTATTTAAGGAAGTTGTATTTTTAGTAATATTCCAAAATGCACCAGGCCTTGTTTAGCAGCCTGTTGTAATAAAGTACTGCTTTTTTAACCAGACTGCTGCCTGGTTTGTGGTTGAGAGGAATACCTTTGAAGTGGCCTATAGGTTGATAGGTTTTCGCCGATAGGGCTCCTTTTGTAATTGTTACTTGAAGTTCCTAATTCTGACTGTTTTGCCAATCTGACTGTCCCTTCTCAACCTGTCAGCTAGAGTTTCTACTGCTAACAGACTACTGCTGCACAAATATGGCAGTGGGTGGGGGGGTCATTACTTCTATAGCAAGATTTTAAATAGCATGCACAATTTTATGATACATATAAAAATGGTGGGAAAGTAGGACAGAAATCCCTTATGCTTTATAAAGAGCAAGGGAAATGATGAATATAGAGTGTGCTGGGAAGTCTGCATGTTGTATAATAAATCAACTGAACTGTAATTCCAATAGGAAATCAGTATGTGTTTCTCTCACTGCTGACACGAGAGTGTTTTGTGGTGACAGAAATGCCTTATTATTTCTAGTTAGTTGCACTCTGTAGAGAAGCACCACTTGCCCTTTTTATTTAACATGTGGGAGAAAGAAATAGCTATTTAGTCTTACAAATATGGCAAAGCAAAGAATGAATATACATCAAGTAACTATTTTTGATCAATAGTAGCAGCAGTAAACTTTTATCTAAGCAGCACCAAAAAGCCATATTTAAAATGGATTTATTTTTGGCTTACAGAGGGATGTCATTATTCTTTGGCTCACATGGCTATATTTCCAGCAGGTACACGAAAAATACATCATAAATAAAATCCAAACTGAATGGGTTTTTTTTAGTAGAAGAGAGAAGAAGGAGCTAGAAGAGGCAAGCAAAACCAGTTTTTCTCTATATGTCAAAGGATGAGATTAGCATTGGCAAAATAGGGTTACTTTAATCCTCTTCATGCTGCACTCTTTACACTCTTAACATACTATAGGGCTCATTTACGACTGCAAGTGCAGTTTGAGCAATGTAGAATCTACAAACTGACACTATGGTGCTTTTCAATTTTAGCTTATGTGCATGAGTGTGGTGGATGCACCTGCCATAGCCAGAAGGAGAAAGACCATTTTGAGATATTACATTTTTATATTATAAGACAGAGACCTTTTGTTTATACTCCTACAAGGGAATAAGGCTCTTCCTGAAATGCCACATTCATATTCCTGCTATTATAACCCTATATTATAAATTTAAAATGAGCTATAAGTGTCTAATTTAGGGTTAATCATGCCATATTGTTGTTTTCATTTGCATGTAGCCTTTCACAGGAAATCATTTGTAACTTCCTGATACGGAATACTAAACCAGTATAATGTTGGGAAGTAATGACTGTTAAAATTATCTTGCTTTCCGTTTGGTTTGAAAAGAATCTAAATTACGCAGAAGGTTTCAAACTGTAATTTGCTGTCCCTGTGTTTGTTTCTGCCACCCTTAGCTCACCAACATATATTTGGCTCCAGGTCAGCTTGTTATACAAGTATCCAAAGTGGCAAATAAGTTCTGTATTCACCCCAAATTATCTTGCTTATTGATTATTAATCAACAGCGTTGGGTCCCCAAGGACCACTTATACCCTGCAATAAAATATTATTATTTTTTTTATACCCAGTATAGAAGTTATTCATTCTTCTGTCTATCTAAACATCTATAGGCCACCTCATATTACTGTCACAGTATTGAAGAAATGTAATTGGGTAACTCTATTGTATTAAAACAAAATACAAAAATAAGACACGGTTTGCCTTTTTTTTTTTTTTTTAAATAAAAATACCTCCATAATGCATCTCTAATAATTTTCTTTTCTCTGTTTTTTCTAACCAAACTTGAAAAGTGCCCTTTTGCTGCACATAATATTTGACTTAATTACTATGAGAGATGAGAAATAATGGTATTGAACAACCATAAGGGGGGATACTGTTACATTCATTAAAGTCCAGTGTTGTTCTTAAAGAAAAGAGCACAATCCAATACAAATTTCTCAAGAATATTCTTAATTAGCAAAATAACATTTTCAAACAGTGGTGAGTCAGAATCACACACCACAGTAAATCACAGCATGAGTTGACTGAGCCCCAGTCATTTCTTTGATATGCCAGACGGATCAATCCATGTGCCATGTCAATCTCTCATAAACTTTAGTGTTTGTAGAAAATGTTGATTTAACTTAATAATTTAGTGTTGAAATGGAAATCCTTCCTCCCTTCTTGCTGTTTGTAAAAAGAAAAACAAATCCAAATATGATTAAACTTGACTCTCAGTTCTCTAATGAATCATTAGCAATGATGTACAAAGCAGCTATAGTTGTCAGTAAAAATCTTTAATAGCAAGTACATTTATTCGCTACCATCATGTACAATAACCATCATGATACCGGACTCTATCTCCCCTGATTTATTAAAAGCAAAGTGGCTAATTAAGGATTCTTATCGATGAGGCAATTTGTGCAATGTGGTTGCATTGACATGTGGGAACATAAAGAGCAACTAGAGCCAAGGAAAGAGAAGAGCTTGAGTGGGTGATAGTGGCTTTGTGGATTAGGACTTTGTCTTGCAGCCTGTCTTGACATTATTCTGTTGTTCACTGGTTAATTGGCTCCAGGGGTGATACTGAAATTTCTCTGGTTTAGTACTCAGTTCTTTATTTCGAGGCCTTGACAATCAGAACGTAGATAAAATTAAATATATTTGCAAAAGAAAGTTGGATGTGTTCAAACCCTTCAACTTCTAATTTTAAAGAGTGAAGCAACACATTTTTACTTATTCATACAATCACTCACCCTGTTACTGGGTGGGTTCAGGTGCCGATGTGCCGGACCATTTGCTTAAACAGTGACCTTCACATGCATTTTCAGGTTACTCACCCTTCGAAGTCCCTGGCCCGGGTGCAACGCCCTGAACTCGTAGCTTAGGGAGGCCTGAACGACAATGTACTTCCAATGTTGCGTGCACTTCTACAAACCAGAGATCAGCAGTGATTTTAAGAATATCTTTATTTCCCCAACACTCCTCCTAACGTGTTTTGTGTGGGAACACACATAATCATTTGCATGATGGGTTGTGGAAGTGCACGCAACATTGGAAGTATATTGTCGAACACAGATAAAACCTTTGATAGATATTTGCTATTCTATTGGCTCTGGGAATTCTGAAAAAAAGAAATGCATGGGAATAACAATAATCTTTTATCAATGAAACACCCAATCATACATCATCGCATTAGAGACAACCTTTATTGATTACACCAATAAAGGTTATTCATTATGTAATGCAGTTTGATGTATCATCCTGTGACATCATTTATGTGTGACAGTTTTGAAATGTTCTTCTAGGCCATTTTGATCATTTTTGACATTTTGCATCATATATTCTGAACTTGTACCAGACCAGAGGTTCTGTAGGCCTTTAAAATTAATTTAATAATCCATTTATTGAACGTTGTTCATAGGTTTTTTTTTTCTATCTTTTTAATGGTCTGTGATGCTGCCCATGCTCTGGGTGCTCTGCTATTGACAAGTTAAGATTAGGTGAATCATCAAAACATTAGCAAGTGAGTTTACATCTGTCAAAGAAGCTAATGTTATAGCTTAATAATAATAAAAATAATAATCAGTTTCTGTTAAGAATTCACTAGTGATCTGTCCTTATTTATGTATCCGCCCACCTCCTCTGGTGATATCAGACAGGGATAGGTGTGGTCTCAGTTTGGATGAGGCGGGTTAGGGTTGGGTGTGGGTTGACTTTTTGTCCATGTTGCTGCAAACACTCTATATTAGATTGATCCAGTAACAAAATCTGTGCATTATATTTCAAAAACAGGGGGTCACAAGTTAATGGTCATAAAATTGTTACACTACCATGCAAGGTCAAGGTAAAACTCATATTAAAGAAATGCCAATAGCATACTGAAAAATCATTAAAAGCCAACCTTCTGGTCCTATGTGGACCCATTGTCAAGGTTTGATATTGCCAGCTTACAAATTTGACATCTGAGGGCTGCAGAGGACACTCATGTAGTATTATTGTATCTCTAGGGCAGGGTTCCCCAACCTTTTTTACCGGTGAGCCACATTCAAACATAAAAAAAGTTGGAGAGCAACATAAGCATACAAAAAGTTGCCAAATATGGGCTGTAATTGGCTTTTAATAGCCCCTATGTGGACTGGCAGCCCACAGGAGGCTCTGGTTGGCAGAACACACAGTTTTTATGCAACAAAACTTGCCTCCAAGCCTGGAATTCAAAAATTATCACCTGCTTTGAGGCCACTCGGAGCAACATCCAAGGGGTCAGAGAGCAACATGTTGCTCATGAGCCACTGGTTGGGGAACACTGCTCTAGGGCCTTGGTATAAATAGTGTCAACCATATTATGCAGTTCTATAAACATGCGGGGGATGTGACCATAATATAGTATATGAGCCCATGTTTTATCTCTCTCGGTGGCCAAGGTGGAATATTTTTTCATGTTGTGGGATTATTATCTGAAAAAGGTACAATTCGTGGTCTGTGCAAGGATATGCATTCAAGTAGTTTGCTCTCAGAGTTGCAACTATAGGGCTGTCTTTAACATTAAACCACATATACATGTAGGGATCCTGAGTTTTAGATATGGTAATTCAGGCAGTTCCCATGACAGCATGTTAAAGTGTGAGGGGGTTTAGGCCCATGTGCTAAAGGTCTTTCATGGGATCTCAACTCTCTGTGAGGTAATACAGGCCCAGTTCTGCAGTTTGGCAAAAGTTATAAAGAGTTATATAGTGCTAGTAAGTTTTGTCATAGTTGCTCTAGGAGCAAGAGAAAGGCTCAGGGAAGATAACAAGCAGCTTCTGCTCCAACGATGAGAATTAGTGGGGTTAGGTCCCTGTGGTGATTCCACCACTAGTGCAGGGACTTCAGTGGGTGTTTGAGGACCTGTAAGGGTGCCAAGATACAAGACCCCAGGCTGAGTCTCTCTGCTCACAAAGCTCTACTTTATAGGAGGATTTGCCCCAGGAGCGTGGTAACCTATATCTTGCCTACTTCCCTTCTGAAAGGGGATTCTGCTATTATTACTCTGCTTGACATCAAAGTGCCTGTAAATTACTTCATTGCAACTGTTCACTGTAAATAAACCAGTTATTTTGCTACAAGAAACCATTTCTTTGACAGATCCTTTGTTACATGGAACTACACAAGGTACCGGGAGTTGCTCAGGTACATGTAGGTCACAGTACAAGCAGCAGTAGTCCTGACTACACACTACAATACTCACAGCGAAAGTGCACTCAATGGTGTGCTACATACATTTTCATAAGAAACATCTAAAGAATGGGGTAAATGTTGCAGGTTGCACTTCAGGCTTCAGACACTTAAAGATTTGCAGGTAGACTTGGAGGTGACTTTACTGTAGTGCTACTTGTAGTGTAGAGAAGAATTAAATGGGTAATATGTTCTGCTTGGAAAGAAGTGCATTTTTTTCAAATTTAACAGCACTGACATAATCTGCATTGTTCTACAGATAGTGATAAATAATTCAGTTCTGTATTCTCCAGTAGAGCGGTCCAAATCTGGAAACCCAGTGGTGTAGGGAACCAATGGTAAAACACTGAACCACTGTGCCATCCTGTATGATCCTATGAATCTTATCACCAGTAATAACAATGGGAGAAGTTTATTCAATGCAATCAATACAATCCACAATTTCCTACTAAAATGTGACCTGACACGGCCTTAATTGACAATTATTTATTCTTTACATAAATGATCCACTTAAAAATAAAACTCAATTTTCGAAATTGCTGGTTTCCCCTATGACAATGCACAATGAAGACCAAGCTGTTCAATGCAATTATAAAACAGACTTTGTTTTCAATCCAAGTGCAAGCTGAGCTAATACGTGAGGATAAAAATAATTGGCTGGGATATTTAAGCCACTGACCCCATTATGCATGGTATTTGTAACAGCACAAAGCCACAAGCAGAACTCTGCCCTTCCGTTTTAAGATAATTTTAGGGAAATTATACAGAATGTGGTTAATGCTTTGAACAATAGAAGTAAAGTGAAACATCAAGAGTTGGTATGGTAATAAAGGCTACTGAAAATGTAATATATAGTAAGCATTACTGTACATTGTAAGAAATGATACACATAAGTAAAAAAAATAAATTAGATACATTGGTCATTGTATCTAAATCTTGAGTCTTAGTAGAGATGAATGTACCTTTTTAGATATTTTATAGGATGAAAGCTTTCCAACTTTAGATTTTCATTTTCACGAAACTGTAGATTTTTTGGTTTTCAAAAATGATAACCTGCAACCATAAGTGTTTTTATGGCAAAACAGCCAGGGTCAGACTGGCCTAACACAGTACCAGAGTATCTTCCCAAAGAACTCCCCAAAGGCTTTAGTGAACCCCAATCTGGAAAATTTTCCATTAGTCCTTTCTTATTTCCTCTATAAGCTTATAGTAAAATGAGCAGCAGTGTTGCTCCAACTTTTAGCCTTACTCCAATATGTGTCCTGGATGAGACCTTGATTCTCAGGGAGAAAGCCCTATCAATGGTGTGGAGGCAGGGTATAACACACTGTAACAGAAAAAGAATGGGCGCCAGTGGTTGTTACAACAATAACTGAACTGATTTATTAACAGGAATCCATGTAGAAAGCTGAAGCACACTGGGATTTGTCAAGATAAAACTTATTTTATTTTATATGATCGACGTTTCGGTCCACACAGGGACCATATATATATATATCATATGATCAACATATACTCACAATGCAGACCAATCGTAGAGTCGTCCCTCTAATAGTGTTGGAGAGGGGAATATCCATCTACCCAGAGTTTCTCTTGTTTAGCTTTAACCTTGTCTACATTTTAGAAACGGGCTAGGGTAAATAATGGGATTATTCTACTGGCAGAGCATCCATAGGGAAAAATCAAATAAGGCCCTGTGGCATTGTTTATCTTTTTGTAAGCTTGATAGGGTAGCATCACACATTCCTCTACCTCTGAGGCTTTCTTAGATAATAATCGGAAACCTTTTAACTTGGCCCACTCTGCTAATTTCTGGTGGAATAGTTCCACATCACAGTCCATGGGTCTACAGTCCAAAGCAAAGGCCCACTGGGGCTCAACATATTCCTTCATAGGCCACTCATATACATTGTATGCGTCTATCACACGCATTGTGCCTTTTATATGTGTTGCTCTGTATCGTTACTTAACACTTTCAGTTCACAGTCAGTTAAGAAAGCAATTTACATGGGAGATAAGAACCACAGAATTCTCCTGCCAGCTTTTCTTTGCCTTTTTCCTATTGAGTCCACACCCACAACTGTCGCACTAGCCTGCAGTTTTACCCTATACAGGTCCCACTTTGGGTGCCAAATGTAACTTCTAGTAAAATGAGCGGCACCGTTGCTCCAACATGTAGCCTTACTCCAATACAGTATGTGCTCTGGATGATACTTTAATACTTTGGGCACAATCTTTAGGGAAGTAAACGGTGATACATTTACCAGTCCCCTACATTTATAAAACCTCTATACCATTTGGCACTTTCTCTATCTAATTTTTGTGAGAGTCATGGAGGTAAAGTTCTCCGGAGGCCTAATGTATGTATGTATGTATTTTTACTAGTGTATATGCATATGTTCATAGATGTCTGTAGACACTGAAATATGTTTGTGTGTGATTATGTGTATATATACTCCTAGATTTAATCCTGGGTAAAATATAGATTTATATAGTTGTGTAAAGCTGGCCATAGACGTGCAGATTTTATGTCCTACAAACGTTCGTGTGTTGCAATCTTCCGACCTAAAACTAATCATACAGATCAAATAAAGTAGTAAAAAAACAAATTAGAGGATATTCATGAATTAACAGCAATCGTGGAAAAGTTATGTCCAACAAATAGTAGTGACAGTTACCCATTGACATAGTCAGATAGGCAATACATTACATGCAGGAATATTATCATTAGCCGACAGAAACCTTCTAACCTGTCTGATAGACTTAATGACCAATCGGCATGGTATGAAAAATGCTGGGATGATCCACAAATGGTCTGAAAATCATCATTTTGTTTGACTTAATCTTTGCATTTATGGCCAACTTAAGCCTGAGTTGAACATACTTAGAATAAATGCAGCATTTACTTTTCAATACTTTTATTGTCGAGTCTGTGTCAGAATTGGTCCTGTGAAATTACATTTTGTTTTAAAATGTCAAACACCCTGTCTATTTAACAAACATTTGTGTTGTGTTTTGAACTTAGCATGTGATTTTTATCTAGGATTCTGAAGCATTTTTGCATATTTGTATGGATTTCTAGAATGTATGAAAGCCGTTTGCAATTTGGAGGGATATAAGACACAAGTATGTATATTCCCATGCATTTTTAGATCAACCTTCTCCAAATAATTCTTAGGCCTGAAAAAATGGAACATCCCACAAAAATCATAAAGCAGTTTTTTTGTTTAGCAAAAAACTATTTTCCTGCCATTGCAAATCTTTTTAGTGTATTAGTACTGTAACTGAGTAACAAAGCAAACCAGTAAAACAAATTTTAAGGATATTAAAATATTTTTTGAGGAATTTTGCCTTTGGAAATACTTGACTTTCCGTTACACATGACTCTTGCGTTGACTGATGGTTTCCTATATATCTGGAAATAGATGGTTTTTCTAACCTCTCTCAACAAGAATGTGATCAGGAGAAATTAACTGCAGGTTCTAATCTTTGTTGTCTGCTTAATTTGCTTGATTATACAAATGTGGAAGATTTACTGTGCCAGAAACAGAGGGAACACACAAGATTGCTTAACAGGCGTACTACCAATTAGAGTCTTCTGTATGCTGCCAGCAGAGCCCGGCCTGGTGTGTATATCATTATAATACACAAAAGCCATGAATATCTTGTAAATTATATCCTTATAAACGGTGAGTAGTGATATCATCAGTTATAAACGGTGAGTAGTGATGTAATTTATGTCACATGACTCACTAAAATGTGTGTATTATAATTAATAAAGTACCCCCAGTTGTAAAATATGAGGATACTATAAGTTACCTCGGAGTTCCATGACCTGTATAAAAACACTCGGCCTTCGGCCTCGTGTTTTTATATGGTCATGAAACTCCTCGGTAACTTATAATATCCTTATATTTTACAAGAGGGGGTACTTTATTCACTATATATGTTCCATTAGATCAGAGATGATACATTATAAATAGACATGCAGTATTCTTCCTTTAGCTAACACAGTGATCCCCAACCAGTAGCTCATGAGCGACATGTTGCTCTCCAACCCCTTGGATGTTGCTCTCAGTGGCCTCAAAGCAGGAGCTTTTTTTTGAATTCCAGGCTTGGAGGCAAGTTTTGGCTGTATAAAAACCAGGTGCACTGCCAAACAGAGTCTCAATGTAGGTTGATAATCCACATAGGGGCTACCAAATGGCCAATTACAGCACTCATGTGGCAGCCCAAGAACATTTTTCATGCTTGTGTTGCTCCCCAACTCCTTTTACTTCTGAATATTGCTCACGGGTTCAAAAGGTTGGGGATCCCTGAGCTAACATATCATTATTATGTTTTAAACACTTCAAGGCCATACTCTTGTATATTATTGTCAACAGAGCTGAACAACTAATTAATATATAATGACACATGACAGGCTCACAGCAACAAGGTACTATTCTCACAGCAGCCACTCACCACCTAAATCAATTTGTAGACAGTGTAGGACTGGGGTGCCTGGGTTCCACCAGGAAACCTCATGTGAAGGGCACAGACCCCCCCCCCCACACACACACATAACGTAGAGGGAACGTAGAGGGTTCTTCACAGTCAGGACAGTGAGGTTGTGGAATGCACTGCCGGGTGATGTTGTGATGGCTGATTCAGTTAATGCCTTTAAGAATGGCTTGGATGATTTTTTGGACAGACATAATATTAAAGGCTATTGTGATACTAAACTCTATAGTTAATATAGGTATGGGTATATAGAATTTTAATTAAAAGTAGGGAGGGGTATGTGTGTATGGATGCTGGGTTTTCATTTGGAGGGGTTGAACTTGATGGACTTTGTCTTTTTTCAACCCAATTTAACTATGTAACATACACACCGGTACAGGATGATAAAAAATAAAATTGGGCCATAAAATATAAGTGTGGTTTGTTAAACAAGGAGCACAATAATGAGCACACAACAAAACAATAATGTGCAACTAAAGCATCTAATGCACATCCATCCATTTTTCAATGTCATCAGTCACCACATTTTTTTTTAGTTAGGATTTTTGGAATAAATGGGTAACATGGGCTAAAAAACTCCCTGTGTGTCATTGCCCTTGTGCTCTGATAAACAGTCACTCTTTACTGCTGTGCTGGAAGTTGAAGTCAAATCACCCCCCCAGCAGCCTAACAACAGAACAACTGGAAGGTAACCAGATGGCAGCTCCGTAACACGTGTACATATGCGAACAGCACTGAATAATAAGAATCCAAGATCCATTGTGACTCCAGTTACATTGAGTAGAAGAAACAACAACCTGCCAGAAAGCAGTTCCATCCTAAAGTCCTGGCTCTTTCTGAAAGCACATGACCAGGCAAAATGACCTGAGATGCACCTACACCCCAATATTACAACTAAAAAACTACACTTGCTGGTTTAGAATGACATTTTACATGGTAGAGGGAATTATTTGCAGTGTAAAAAGTGTCATTTAGAAATAAAAATAAAATCATGACAGAATCCCCTTAACTTTGAGTATGGTTTAGAGAGTAATATTCTATGATAATCTGCAGTTGGTCTTCATTTTCAGCATCTGGCAAACAGGCAGTGTTTTGAGTAAAAAGGCAAATAATTTGAAAACTATAAGAAATTAAAAATGAAGATCAATTGAAAAGCTGCCATGAATTGGCCATTCTATAACGCAATAAACGTTAACTTAAAATAATAACTCTTCAGAGGTACAAACAACCCCCCCCCCTTTAGTAACAGTGACACAACGGAGATTTATACAATTATTTTCATTATTGTTTTATATATAAAAACTACACTTTAGCAAAAACTAGGCATTTGTGAACAGTCTTAAAAGGTAGGACAGGAGAAAGCTCAGGTTCTTTTTAAAATCAAAAGGTAGACCAGTCAGTAGTACCTGTACCACATTCTGTAAAGCTGCAACAGGGGAATCAGAAATGGAAGATTCAGTTCAGCTTTTTTTGTCCGGGTTTAGAAAAACAATGATCTGATACTTTCTAATCAACAAGAATGTAATATGTTGTTGGTTTTTATTACATATATAAATAATAAATAAATAAAATAAAAAATGATGATAAATAAATAAAAATGATGATTGGTAATGACCTATGCCAGTGTATTTACTTTCTAGTTCAGGCATGGGAGAGTTAAATGACTTACGTAAAGGAGGCGGCTGGAAGGATTCAGCTATTTTACAGTGATTCATTTTCTTTGATGGAAAAGTCTGAGATAGCTGGCAATCCATGGGACCTCTTTATACACTTGAATCAGAACTGCCAACGAACACTTGTTGTGTCTGTGTCTTACAGAACATCCAGAGAGACCAGAAAATAGGCCAGCAGCCATCTATAACTTTGATATGACTGAATCTGAAATGAAAATATTAATGAAAAAACATAAAGTACCTCAGAAACAAGTTTTGACAAAACATCAGAATAATTGGCTTCTAAAACAAGAGTCACTCAATTGTATCCTATAAGCGTGACTATAGTGAAAAACAGTCGTTGGCAGTTAAATAGCATGTGCACCGATTAAGGATTTTGAATAAAAATAGCAAAAGCAGGTCGAGACCCAGAATCAGCAAGCATTTGGAGTCATACAAAGAAATCACTTAAGAACAAATAAAAGCAGGAGAAATTAGAAGAAAGGATGAAAGACAAGTCTTTTTTTTTACAAGACCTGAAAAGTTTCTTATTGCATAAAAAGCCAATGGTGAACCAATAGTTGAACATGAATACTGGGCAACATTTAAGACGCTCAACAACTCCAGGCATCTACTTGGAAGCAGAAGTTGTTAAGGTATGCTGCGAGTTGCAATGCAACAATAAGTAAAAAAGGATAATAATGTACAATGACCAAACTGGTTCAGTTAATTTTTACTGAGGATGGAGTTTTACAACTACAAAAAGAGTAAAAGCTAAAACAAATGGCTCGGTTGTACGTACAGTCTGTTCCAGTAGCCAGTAATGCATGGAACCCAAACTTATATTTTAGGCTGTCCTGCAAAGATGTCCTTACAGTACATTGGATAACCTTTATCCAACGAATCAATCTGATATTTTGTAATTTGCCATCAATGAATCTGATAGAAAGTGATGAGAAGATGCAGATCCTCTCACTGTTAAATAACTTCTGGGAAAGAGGCCTCAGCAAATAAGCTTTTGAAAATACTGATGGTAGAAAAGCAAGATGCTATGTCAAAAATTCTGCTCCTGGTGCCAAAACCGTTGAACAGCACTGTCAAGTGATTTTTGTGCACATCAAGCAATTAGCTGCTCCCTCCCCAAAAAAAGTATATTACTGTATAGGACAGAATGCTGAAAGCACTGGTAATTCTTCCCCAGCACTAGGGTTCCAAGGGGTATCCTGCTCCTTGGCACTTTCCCTGCTCCTGAGCTCACCCACTCATGTCCCTGTCTGGTGGCTTGATCACCGCAAGTGTGCTAACTCCAACTAATCTCCTTGTTGGAGCAAATAGCGGCTTACTTAATAAACTGGCACTAAATGTTGCTCCTAGGGCAATTATAAATAGAACTTCTACCTTTAACTAAACTTTCCCTAACTGGCTCAGACCCAATCCTGTACCCACCTCCCTGCTAGGTGGAATCCAGGAAAAGAGCACTGAGCACATGTGCTCTGCTTTTTATACTTTTAAACACTGCCCCCTACAGGGCAAATACTGAATAGCTATGACATCAAACTTTACCCTGGAAAGTGAAATAATCACCCACGGCACCCTGAGGACCACCTTATGTGTCCAAACTACAAGGGAAACCGTCTGAGACTATGTCCAACCCTCAGGGTCCCTACAGAAATAAATCTGTTAATTAACTTACTCAAGACTTCTCCAGTTGGTTAATGAATATGGGGAGGTCATGTAATTGAAAATAATATTCTGAGGTGTCCTCACAAACCAGGAAAATTAATGCAAAAAATAGTGATTATAAGAGATCAAAACAATGTTGCTTTCTCATTTGCAAAGTTGAGAAAGAAATAAGCATCTTTGTTGCATTTTTATAAATCTACCCACAAAAAAAGAGCTCTATTTGTGTTTATAAAAAAAAAACTAGGGATTCAGGATTCTGCCTTTTTCAGCAGGATTCGGCCGAATCCTTCTGCCCGGCCGAACCGAATCCGAATCCAAATTTGCATATGTAAATTAGGGACTGTGAGGGAAAGCAAGTGACTTTTTGTTACAAAACAAGGAAGTAAAAAATGTTTTCCCCTTCTCACCCCTAATTTGCAGATGCAAATTAAGATTTGGTTCGGTATTCGGCCGAATCTTTCGTGAAGGATTCGGGGGTTCAGCCGAATCCAAAATAGTGGATTCGGTGCATCCCTAAAGAAAACCAACAGGCATTTGTCACTCTACTTTTTAGAAACAGCTCTTCTGATTATTATTGTTCCCTTTTCCAGCATCCATTACATCTGACTTAGTGACAGATTCCTGATGCCGTTTAAGTGATCCTATAAAGAGCATATAATTAAGGTCATTTTGGGTAATTGCAATGTATTAATGCTGCTTGATGCAGCTATAAATAGTCAATTGCACATTGGGAAAATGTTACCTTGTTCTGACCTCTGTTTGCCATTTGTTGAAGCTATTAAATTGTATACCCTCAAGCAGCTATTTTGAGCACATCGGGCAAAAAAAAAAATGAATGAGTCGTTTATGGCTCTTCCTTTCATGAGCTGCTCACTTATTGTAGTGCCGTCCAAGCACTGAAACACACAAAATAGCAAATTCTCATTAGAACACTGCGAAGGGAGCAATGGTTATTCAAAACTCATCCCCCCCCCAGAGGAACACATTTCCTTATCAATTTACAGTACTCTTTCTGATTTCTTGTATGAGAAACAAAATCATTATTCTATAAACATATCTGTTCCCATTTTTTAGTGGTTTGCAGATTTTTTAAATGACAAGATTTATATATTAATTTTCCAATGAATGCCCAGACATGCTCAGAGACACAGACAAGAGTGGAAAATGGAGCAAAAGGAGATAAAAAGAAAATGAAGAAGAGAATATTAAAAGAGGGTAAAGGAAGGGGAGAATGGCTATACAATAGACTCAACAACAGAAGATTTCAAAGGAAGTGTAAATCCTCAAAACAAATTCATGTAAAATTGCTCAGAATATGCTTCTAAGTACTTTGCAATTTGTGTTAATTTTTATTATTTTATTTTTTTCAAAATATTTGTTTTTTAAAAAAAATGCAAATATAATTACATTGTAATGACAGCCCCATCTGCTGGTCATTTTGACTGACTGTCTATACCAGGGGTCGCCAACTGCCGTGCCGCGGCCCACTACCGGGCCGTGGACATACTTGAACTGGAATGTACCATTATGTGCCAAGACCATAAGGAGTTTTGTCACTTGGCAATCTAAGCAAATCTACATCCTGTATGTATGTGCTATATAGATTGTCTAGGCATGACCTCCCCGAGTAATGTTCTTTTTTTTTGCACTTAGGGCAAATTGAGGCATGAATTTTTTGCACCAAAAAAATGTATCACAACTAGCATGTTCTGCAATATGTAGTGTTTTCTCTTGAATGTTGGCAAAACTGCAAGGTTAGGCAATTTGAATGACCAAATCAGCAAGATATTATGCACTTCATGGATGTGCATATCGGGGAAAAGATTTGCTCGTTTAGCGACTCACTGGTGTCACTGATATTGTCAGGATCCAGCAGAGCAGGTCCGGGTTGAGCCGACATCATCTCGCGATCTAGCCGACGTCTCTATGCCAGCGCCTGTTGCTGGTGCGTGCACATATTCTGATGCAAACGTTCTAGCACATGCGCACGTTCTAGCGCATGCGCACGTTCTGACGCAATCGTGCGTTCTGAGGTTAAAAGGACGCTCAGGCCTAGGCTCAATGCGAGGTGATCGTCTCTACTGACACTAAGGGGCACATTTACAAAGCTCGAGTGAAGGATTCGAATTAAAAAAACTTCGAATTTCGAAGTGTTTTTTGGGCTACTTCGACCATCGAATGGGCTACTTCGACCTTCGACTACGACTACGAATCGAACGATTCGAACTAAAAATCGTTCGACTATTCGACCATTCGATAGTCGAAGTACTGTCTCTTTAAGAAAAACTTCGACCCCCTACTTCGGCAGCTAAAAGCTACCGAAGTCAATGTTAGCCTTTGGGGAAGGTCCCCATAGGCTTGCCTGAGATTTTTTGATCGAAGGATATTCCTTCGATCGTTGGATTAAAATCCTTCAAATCGTTCGATTCAAAGGATTTAATCGTTCGATCAAAGGAATAATCCTTCGATCGTACGATCGCAGGATTTGCGCTAAATCGTTCGACTTCGATATTCGAAGTCGAACGATTGTAGTTCCTAGTCGAATATCGAGGGTTAATTAACCCTCGATATTCGACCCTTCATACATCTGCCCCTTAGCGTATTTGACTTCTTCTGATTCTTCTGATTAGGACTACGGCTTGTTCCTGACTATTCTTCTGATTATAACTGGATTTCTGTGATTGCTACTTCTGATTTCGACCTTGGCTTCTCCTGACTACTCTGCTTGACTATACCCAAATTGGCACCTGCTTCCTGATTGTTTCCTGTGTATGACCCGGCCTGTTCCTGACTTCGTCTCTCCAATTGCAGATAAGTGCTGAGTCCTTATTCAAAAACTGTTATTTCTGCGGGCTCAATCGGCACTCCTGCTATTCCTTATCTGGGACCGTCCTGTACCAAATTCCAGGGCGCAGCTCAGTGGGAAGCGTGGGGGAGGCTTATAACTTCAGACTCGCCCTGATACCTGACAGATATTTCTTGTAGGTTAAAACTTCTTATGTGAAATAAAATGAGATAACTTACATACAGTATTACTAGTGGGTATGATTCTCATTGTTTGGAATGCCTATTTTAGGGAAATTTCCAGCATGCGGGGGGGAAATTAATCATAGTGGCAATAGTATGGCACATGGGTTTGTGCTTTCTTTGTACATAAAAGTCCATAACTTCATTTATTGGATAGGCTTCTTGTAAATCCCTAAGGTTATGCATAATCTGAAGCATTTGCTTTGTGTACATTTTGAAGCCTGGAATAATTATTACGGTCCATTTAATGTAAATGCATTCTAACATTGAAAATGCTGCACAATGACTGAATATTCATTTCTATACAATTCTCCAGTGTTTACCAGTTTTTGCCTGACCTTCATGATGGCATGCTTTCACATTTAATCAACACAACCTGAAAAAACACAAAGGCAAAATTAAAAGCAATATACTTCGCATATCATGTGTGATCTGTCACAATGTCAGGATGCATTAAATACCAAGTTATTTAATAGCAATGTTAATTAATTGTTCATGTTCTGCATGCTAAACTGAATTTATGCTACACATCAAATGGCTCATAATGGCAAAAATAAAGATGCAAATATTCAAATGTTTTCTCTAAAAGCCACTTTAGTCCTTGGAATGCATGCCATGTAATAGAGTTGTTGTATGAACCTATTAGTATATTGACACTGGGTGGGTCGTTTACTAAAATTTTAGTTTTTAATTCAAACTTTTTTTGTGGCGAATATAGTGAATTGGAATTTGAGCTTCCTAAGATTAAATGTTCTAGATTTATTAAGTGAAAAATAATTTGTCAAATAATTTTGCCATCTAAAAGCTGTCAAGTACATGCAGAAGGCAATGGATTTTTCAATTTAAGTTTTTCTAGACTTGTTCGAGATATGTAGTTAAGTATATGAGTATTTACTCTTTTGATCAAGCTTTGGGGTTTTTAAAAAATAATAATCCCACATTTCAGTTTGATCGTTTCAAATTTTTTTAATTCTAAACTAAAATTAAAAAAAACTTGAACATTTGGAAATTAGTTTTTTTTTTATAAACGGCCTGCCCAACAACAAACTTTATTCTCCCAAATACTGCTAGCTGTACATCTGCAACCCACTATTGAACTGCGGCACTTTTACCTTACTCTATGGCAGGGATCCCCGGCCTTTTGAACCCGTGAGAAACATTCAGAAGTAAAAGGAGTTGGGGAGCAACACTAGCAGGAAAAATGTTCTTTGGCTTCAAAATAAGTGATGTAATTGGCCATTTAGTAGCCCCTATGTGGATTGTCAACCTACATTGAGGCTCTGTTTGGCAGGGCACCTGGTTTTTATGCAACTAAAACTTGCCTCCAAGCCTGGAATTCAAAAATACGCACCTGCTTTAAGGCCACTGGGAGCAACATCCAAGGGGTTGGAGAGCAACATGTTGCTCACGAGCTACTGGTTGGGGCTCACTGCTCTATGGAATGGCTTGAGTCACTCTGGTGCCCTTATATCTCCTCTCCAGGTGAGTTTTAGTGGTATGACAGGAAGGAGAATGTAAAGGGCAACAAACACAATATTTCACAGAAGTAAAAATGCTAGGTGGTCCAATTAATGTAGTGGTAGTAGATTGAAATTGAAATATTCTTTGGGCAATCATCTCACAAACCATCATTTTGGCCATTTTAATTGATTGATTTTTGAGTAAAATATGGCTTTTAAAGGAGAATTTAACCCCCACTAATTAAAACCCTTACCCTACATTGTCCCCCCTCCCTGCTTCTTCCACGCACAGGTGTTAACACCTGTAAATGCCCCATATCCTTTAATTACCCCTCGTTGCAGAGTCAGCACAGAGGAGCTCACAGGTGCAAACCATTCTATTTAACTGTAAATCCAATAGGTTAAATGGTTGAAGCTGTAAATAGATTTTTTCTGTTAACCTAACCATTACTTTTTTCACTCATTTATAGCAGCAGTAAAGAAATATAGAATTATAGTTGAGAAAATTGAATCTACTGTGACCTCAGTAGACCTTTCAATGGACCATGCAATTCTCTGCAACTCTAGTAGAAAAAAATATCAGACAAAATTCCCATGCCAGCAGGAATATGATTCTATAAATACATCTGTTGTACAGAAAAACCTAAGAATAATAGTACAGATTGTTGGGATATAGACAAAACCATTACCGCTGGGTTTCAATTTAGAATTTATTTGTAGATCACAACAGCTTTGGCTATGTCTGTACTTTAAAAAGGCAAGAACGTGGATGTTTGTGAGTGCAAAAAGGACACTCAAAGCCAGTAGCTCCAAGTACTAACTTTTGGTGAGAACATATGTGACCTCTAAATATTTTCCCTAAAGCTAATGTAGTTCTTTGGCTGTATTATAAAAAAGTTGGATAAACAAGCTATTTATGTTTTAGAGGTGCAGAGGAACATTCCAAATAAAAAGAGCAATCAGAGGTTAGGAGCAAGGGTTTGCATTCTAGAAAGATTGGCTAAAACTGCAGAAATTATAGCAATGATAGGAAATGACAAAAATGTTCCTCAGGTCCATCAATGGCAAGGAACAAAGGGAGTAAATAAAAATAAATTTAACAACGTTTCCTTTAGTGCTTATGTACCAACAACTGATAGGAAACACCTCCCAACACAGATATGGATATAACAGGGTTAAATGAGGCACGAAGAACACATAGTCTGACCTAGTGAAATCAATAGATTGCCTGTGCATTGTATGTGGTATAACACTGAAAAATGAAGGGGTAGAAATAAATAGGGATTGATATAATAACAGACTCAGTGACATACACCACCATGTTTTCCAAGTTCCCCAATTAACAGATGACTTTTTTTAATATTCATGGTCTCTGTTTCATAAGGGTACAATACTGGAATAAAGCTGAGGAGGTAACAGAAGAAGCAATGCAATTTAAGAAGAGGAAATTGTGGAATAGTGACCTGTAATTTCATAGTATGGAAATAATATACAGGTATGGGACCTGTTATCCATAATGCTCGGGACCTGGGGTTTTCCGGATAACGGATCTTTCCGTGATTTGGACCTTCATGCCTTAAGTCTACTAGAAATTCATTTAAACATTAAATAAACCTTATCGGCTGGTTTTGCTTCCAATAAGGATGAATTATATCTTAGTTGGGATCAAGTACAAGGTACTGTTTTATTATTACAGAGAAAAAGGAAATCCTTTTTTAAAAACTTGGATTATTTGGATAAAATGGAGTCTATGGGAGACAGCCATTCCGTAATTCAGAGCTTTCTGGATATCAGGTTTCCGGATAAGGGATCCTATACCTGTTTTTACTGAGTTTTTTTTTACTGCTATTCAGTAATATACTGTATTATAGTCAACAAAATTATAGAGTCAGGATTACATTGTGGATGAATGAAACATGATGCAATAAGAAGAAAGGCTTCTTTTTCTGTTTTAGATGCAGGTTTTTAATTAGCAGAGGTGCAAGCAATTGATTGTTAAAGGGCTCAGATTTGTGCCCCTCAGGGCCCATGCACAGGACTGCCATCAGAAATCACAGGGCCCCATACGAAAAAAATTCCTGGGCCTCCTGGGCTATGCCCACCACAAGCCCCACCTACAGGTCCGCCCTCCCCACCCCACAGGTCCACCCCCCACCACACACTTAAAAAAAAAAAAAAACATTGGTGGCTATGGTTCCCACATGTAAATAACAAAATAAAAAATATTGGTGGCCAGGGCCCCCCCATGGAAAAAAACATTTGTGGTCAGGGCCACCCATTAAAAAATATTGGTGGCTAGGACCCCACATGGGGAAAAAATGTTATAAGAAAATTGGTGGCCAGGACCCCTCTTAAACGTCCATGTAAAAAAACTTGCCCCCCCCAGAAGTTTAAAAAAAAATTATTGCCCAGGGCCCCACCACACAACAGGGACCACAAAGGGTTACCTTTAGGGGGGCACTGCCATGTTACATTTCATAAGTGAGGCCCACCTGCTGTCAGTGAGCTGACAACTACAGTAGGGACGAGGGGAGCACAGGTGGCTGCATCTTCTTCCAGTGACAGCATTTTCTTCAGTTATTGGTCACAGAATTTCAAGTCCTGGTAAAGCTGCATGGTGATTGAATGAGCTGGAGGAGAATTTTAAACCTCAGCTATCCAATCCCTGAGCAGCTCAACCAGGACTTAAACTCTGTGACCAATAAGGGAAAGGAATGGACAGAAGATACCTCCCGCCCTGCCTTCCCGAAGTCAGCAGCTCTAAGAAAGCAGGGGGGCCTGGCTAATAAAGAAAGTGTGGCATGGCCGGGCCCCCCTTACCCTCGGGGCCCCCTACAACTGTCCCCCCTGTCCCCCCCTGATGGCTGCCCTGCCCATGCACATACCACTTGCATCCTTTTTAATCCTTGCTACTCGCTTAACTATCTACCTTGTGTTGGATTAAAAATCTGGGGAACAACACTTTAAGGACAAGACAGACATAGGCAGGAGGTCAGTACATGTTGCTTCTGCTGGTACTCCCTTGCTTGAGTGTCATTTAGATGCCAACCTACCTCCCCTCAGCATCTGATTGGGGGTGTGTGGGCCCACTGGGGCTGCCACATCAGGGCCCATCACCCCAGGGCTCCAGGGCCCCCTGCCTCCCCTCCGCCACCCTGAGTAGGTAGCCACAGACTGATCAATATACTGTAGATGTATTGGTTGTATCTCAGACACAAAATTAAACACGTTTGCAGAACCACTGTGTATTGTTTTATTGTGGTGTTTATGTTACAAATGATTAAATAAAAACCATTAAAAAAAATAATGGGCCCACCTGCTAATAAAAATTTCCACATGTCAGGTAAATTGTTTATTAAACTGTTTAGAAAGGAGCCTACATGCTGTGTAACCACTTGCAAACATATGGAGGCAAGACACACATTTCTTTAATAAAGAAAAAACAAATTGTCCTCTGCAGAACAGTGTTAATGGAGCAGACAGAAGCCTAGGACTGGACAGGCAGCAATCAAACACAGTCCAAGAAACAGGCAGAGAATCAGGGCAGGCGGCAGACAAACAGGAATCCATGAACAGGTTAAGGTCAAAACTTACATCTAGAGGGGCAACCGTAGGGCAAGGGACAGACTTACTTGACAGAAACAGGAATTCAGGAACAAGAAAACGGGCTTGGACCCAACACATGGGCTTATGATCCAGCACTAGTGGTTACAAGTGGCAGGCTTAAATAACCCCTTAATTAGGCAATTGCCTACAACTGAATCATGGGCGAAGTTATAAGGGATCACAGATGGGGGAGAAGTAATTTATACCATTCAATAGGCTCAAGCCACACTGCCTCCTGTGGCTCAAGAAGGAGGAACAGCAGCCAGTAAACACACAGGTCCCTGGTTCTAAACCAGGGAGTTCCTGACACCAAATAAGTCACAATACGTGCTACAATTATAAACCATATCATTTGGGACAAAAGAAACTGGCACCCCCTCCCCCGAAATTCATGTATTTAAAGCTTAAAAGAGGGAATATATTATCATGCCCTGATTTTCCTTTCCTGAAAAAATGTATATCGGCACTAACAGTGCACCCTTTAGAAGGACAGTCCTCAAATCTGTGAAAGCCTTCATCAACCCTTTCCATTTTAGATAAAGATAAAAGGGATGGAAATCTTGGTGGAGTGTTTCCATTAAGAAAAAGCCTAGCCTCTAAAAGAAGACTAAAATATGCAAACACATTACAGAATGAAATCTCTGTGTCAAATATATGCCCAGTGTGGAACATATTTTACTTTTAATAGCAATTACATTTACTTTAAAAAAAAAAAATCTTTTTTTAAATTAATGTATGTTTAAAAGCTGCTTAAAATGACATTTTGTATAATTATGCCAACACAGTTTTGGGAGGAGATTCCCATTAACGGTTACATATCGCAAAAGTTAAACAAGGGTTTCAATGTTTGCTTCTAGAGAAAACAAGTCTCTAAGGAAATGTCATGATTTCTAGTTCATTTGGAACCAAGTCTGTGGTTTGTCATTTGTACATAACAGTGTGGGGTAATTGTTTTTACAAATATGTTTTTCTGGCTTCATCTACATCATTTCTTTCAGTCTGTCCAAGCAGAATGGTGCTTGTTTTACCTTCTAACAACATCCCAGAAATCTTTATCACAGTTCACCCCCAGACCCGTTATCTTAACAACAACAGCATCCTTAAAGGAGAACCAACCCCTTAATTATAAAAACCCCTACCCCCTACCCTACATAGATCCCCCTCCTTGCCCCCCCCAGCCTAGGTGTTACCTCTGGTAAATGCCCTTACCTCTCTACCTACCGATTGGTGCAGATTCTGTTCACGGCGCCATCTCTCTCTCTTTCGTAATCTCCAGGTCTTCTTCCGGCACTTCGGCAATTTCCATCACTTTCGTCGCATGCGCAGTTGTCGCGAACAGAAATATTGCTCCAACTGTTCATGCGCGGATCCGCTGCTTTCTTCCCTAAGATTTCTGAAGAGAAGAAGATGTTGCCCCTGAACTCCACTGCTCAGAATCTGCACCGAGGGGTAAGTAAAGAGGTAGGGGCATTTACCAGGGGTAACACCTAGGCTGGGGGGGGGAGCAGGGAGGAGGGGGGTCTATGTAGGGTAGGGGGGTAGGGTTTTTTCTAATTAAGGGGTTGGTTCTCCTTTAAACACAATTTATTAGCCAGACTTAAAATGTAACCCTCCAAAGTGAATTGCGGTGTATGGGAGAGAAATTATGCAAAAAGTCATGCTGCAAATGAATGATTAATTAAGCATAAAAACCATTGACAGTGCAGAACAAAAGAACGGGCAGCTCATATGTCATTCCATTTCACATGTGAATGGCAAGATGATCATGAACAGCAACTGAATTTTGCACTGGGTTTTCCAACCAGTGCTTAAATATTTCATGATCATTATCCTCTTAGTCTATTCTTCCATTGACACATTGTCACTGCCAATCCCTAAATTTCAGATGCACAGTTCCATCAGCATAACAGTGTTTTATGAGTCAATTCATGTTGAAAAGCAGAATACACCAGGGAAGGAATTAGAGAGGGCCCTGGCAATGGAAAATGGTTGTGGTCCCAATCTGAGCCCCCCCTGTTGTTATCCGACCGAGCTATATAATCTAACATCAGTTACATAAGATATCATGATATTTGCATCTTCATCTACATTCTTTGGTCAAAGGGCCCCTTTAGGTGAATTCCCACTCTAGAAGAGATCTACAGTATAATAGGACCTGGCCTTACATTACTTGATCTTCTCCAACTGAGGCCTACTACCTCATGTTCTTCTTCACCACCCACTTCTTACAGCAAGTAGAGTCCCAAAAACGTGAACCTTGGTATCCCCTCACTTTTAGGCACTATTGAACTATATTGCCCTATAGGAAACTCACAGCTTCCTCAGGATATGCCTAAAGAATGCATGGGGGCCTCTCTAGCACACCCAGTTAATAACTAGCTTTAACCCTTAATGGGAATTTCTAAGTAAGAAAGAGATACTACAATTATCCCTAAAAATACACACAACACAAAGAACCACGATACAATATTAACAGTTTATTTTTTTACTAAGAGGAATCATGTCTTAACTAGCTGGACAGAGACAATCAGTGTAGTGGTTATACAGTATCTAGTGAGAAGTATAAAGTAACTGGAGTTTCTGAGTAATCCAAAAACATTTTACCACTCCTTGAAGTGGCTTCTTCAAGTGGTAAGGAATACACCAGCATTATAAACCATTAAGGGTAATAAATATAGCAACAGCAGTCACAATGATTGCGTTGAAGTTGAACGTCTGATCCAGTCCAGAAGTATAACATTGCTATATATTTGACCAACATCTTAGATCCCTTAGTTTGTAATTCAGTAGACTGTATTCAGAACTACATGGTTTACAAGCAAAAGGATGTGCCATAGCTATGTTTGTGTCATGAAAACCTTTACATGGAAGAAGATGAAAATAGAACACTGAACAGTTTGAAGGGAATAGTCATTGTGTAGATCTGTAGATGTGCACAAAAATTATACATGTTTTGGATTAAGAAGTGAGATGGTTTGAAAAAGGTGTATAGGAGGCCATTTTTGTCAAACTGGAAAAAGCTGAGAGGCATGCAACACCTTGTCAGCAACATACTTTAGCATCCTTACCCCAGCAATTCCTATTTCCAGTCATGTAATTTGAAAAATGAACTCCTGCCTCAATGTGATTTATGGCACCATTGTGACTAGACTATACTTTTAAACATCAGTGAGCTTCAGCTAACAGCTACCTGAATATGTTTAGTGCAACCATTGTCATTGGATGGTTGTGACTGTAATACAATTAAAGGAATTGTTCAGTATAAAATAAAAAAATGGGTAAATATATAGGCTGTGCAAAATAATAGTTTATAGATAAAATTATTGGCTAATTAAGGCTGGAGTGAGCTGATGTCTGACATAAGATTTAGACATATACCTGTATAGAAAACAACTTCCTGCTTTGCAGCTCTCTGATTGGTTACCAGTCAGTAACCAATCAGTTACTTGAGAGAGGGCCATATGGTTCATAACTGTTGCTTTTGAATCTGACCTACATGCTGAGGATCAAAAGCAAACTCACTGAACAGTTATGTCACTGACTAAGAGTTAGAGAGATGCAAATAAAGTAGTTTGGCTCTGGCTATTATGTTAGACATCCAGTCACTTCAGCCTTTATAGATTATATTTTTGACTTAATAACTATATTGGAAACATTTACCTATTTATCCAGTTTTTATTTTTACACACTAAACTGTTCCTTTAAGCTTAACTGACGACCCACTTGGATAAGTGTTGAAATATTACTCAGAAAGCCCAGCTCCCTACTCCCATGCCCAACCTAGTGGTAGATATGAGAACAATACTCAACAGAAAAATTCGAAGTCCAACTAACCCAAGTCATGACGTGTTACATTGAGTAGGAACAACAATAGCTTTACTGAAAGCAGTTCCCTTTTGAAGTGCTGGCTCTTTCTGAATACACATGACCAGGGGCAATGACCTAAGATGGCTGCCTATACACCAACATAACAACTAAAAATACATTAATTGGTTCAAGAATAACATATTAAATTGTAGAATGAATTACTTGCAATGTACACAATGTAATTTAGTAATAAAAACGATACCATGAAAAGCATAACAGAATCCCTTTAGCACACCACATTCTGCCTATTAGGTGTATACTGTAGATAGAATATTATCTCATTAGGTAAGGAAATTATTCTAGCCTGCAAGTTACTCAGGTACAGGTAACCAACATTAAGAATAACCAACATTACATTTCTTTGTTAAATTCAGGGCAAAGGCAAGATAAGACCCCAAATCTTTTCAATTCTCTTAATGTACTTACGAAGTAAGCTGCTGTTGGGACCCCAAAATATGTTTTACCACACTTAAATGCCAAGCCCAGTAATTGTTAATAAATCACATGCTCAAGAATCAAATAAAACAATCAATTGATATTATGCAACACATTTAAAAGTATAGGTTGTGTCTTCTACTTCTACTGATGAGCACTATCTTCATAGATCTCCAGATTATCACACAAATTATGGATTTTGCAAAACACACATATGGAGTCTCTGTAGCTATGGGCATTTCTGTGTTTATAAGCTAAGCTTTAGAGGATGACATGGAAGTAAACAACCTAAATACCACAAGTGTCTCAGCTGACCTTTCATTGCAGAAATATTTCAAGCATCTAAAATACAAAATAAAGAGTACAACAGGTGATTTCTAACCTTTGAGAACTCCAGTTATTTTTGTAATTCCAGTTGTTAAAATCAATAAAGGTTTTGGGCTATAAAAAGACTGTTTCCAGGTCTGGTTAAAACTGGGGATGCACCGAACCCAGGATTCTGTTCAGGATTCTGCCTTTTTCAGCAGGATTCAGATGAACCCAAGTTCCTGGCCTAACCTAATCGGAATCCTTGAAATCATGTGACTTTTCATCACACAAACAAGGAAGTAAAAACATTTTTAACTATGTGGTACAAGCACAGTTCAATTTATCACTTTCAGGCTAATTTGCATACGCAAATTAGGTTTTGGATTTAGCCCAATCCTTCACAAAGGATTTGGGAATTGGCCAAATCCCAACATAATGGATTCGATCCATCCCTACTTAAAACAATGTACTAAGGCTAATGGCACACTTGTGGGCAGTTTTATCAAGGTTTGAAGTGAAAATTTGAATTTTGGAATTCAGATTTTGAATTTTCCAGTTTTTTTATGAACAAAACTGTCAATTTTGACATTATTAGGTAATTATTTAAATTTGATTTTAGCTTTTATAAAAATCCGAATTACATTTTCAAAATTAATCATACACGGCACTTTAAGAACTCGAATTAGACTATTCGCCACCTTAAATCTGCTGTTTTAGCTTATGGAAGATGTCCTGGGATCAATTTGGAGTTGTTTGCAGCCTTTCTGACATTCAAGTTTTTTTCAGAGAAAAAACTCGAATCGAGTTTTTAAAATTCGAATTGAATTCGATTCGAGTTTGTGGGTCGATCCTATTCACCCAACTTTGAAAACTTTGATTTTTTAAATAAATTTCGATTGGTCAAATTTCGAGTTCATGGGAGTTTATGGCAGTTTTAAATAACTCCCATTCGACCCTTGATAAATCTGCCCCTAGGTGTATTTCTTGGAGGAACTCCTGAAATAATATGTGCTACCTGCTGTAGCAACCACTTGTCACTATGAATGTAGGGAAATCTTGGCCCAAAATCCACTTATATGTGTATATCTGGTGTGTCATTAGCCTGAAACAGTGCTTGTGTGAAATCCATTGTTTATATAACTGCAGGATCTTGAAAGCAGAGCAAGGCAAAAGAAACAACCCCAAAGCAGTTTTACATGTGTAATGGATATATTAAGTAAAACTAATTAGAAGTGCATAAAAACTAAAAGTCTATACTGTATTTGATAAGGGACACATATGTATAGTTTTTTAAATTATTTATATAGTGTGGGAATTCACTTAAATGGGAGACTTGGTAATTACTTTTCAAAGTAAAAGGCAGCAACATCCAGGGTAATTTTTTTTTTAAAAGTTTTTTATTTATTTGTTTTAACAACACCATATTCGTCAATGGACACAATAAAACATTGTTTCTTTATACATGCATTCAGTTCAACTTTTATGTGTTTTCCCGGCAAGCCGAAGTACATGCGAATGATCAAACTGTGGTGTTTGTGGGAGTGAGGGGGGAGAAGGGGGTTAGGTCGTGAAGATTGCCCATTTTACTCAGACGTTCCTGGCCTTAGTGTTGTTTTAACTGTCCTGTGCTGTAGCTGAGTCCAGCGTTTCAGCCCACGGCCCCAGACTTTATCAAATTTGTTTGGACAGCCTCTGCTCAGATAGGTGAGTTTATAAAATGGGAGAGCATCATTTATCAAAGATTTCCATTTTTTCAAGGTGGGTGGGTTGGACAACTTCTATGACAGAATAATCGTTTTCCTAGCATAAAAGTACAGAAGTCTCAATAGGGAGCACCTGTGCTTGTCTGGTACTATATCCAAGAGAAAGGCCTCGGATAGGGCCAAAACGTCAGACTGAAGTTCTGTAAATAAAGACAAATTTTATTCATCTATAAGTCCTGAGAGTGCGCATTCTTTTGGAGGTATTATATATATATATATATATATATATATATATGTGTGTATTTGGACTGTGACATGGAGTAGCTATTTCAGCTTAGAAACCCTGTATACTTTTCCAGAAGCCAACTTACTTTTGTTTTTAAAATAGGTATTTGCAAAAGCTGAAGTTTTTTTTTATTGTATAAATAATGAGAACAGTTTAAATACATAGAACACCATGATTATGTAACCTAATAGCTTTAAGGTAGAATTGTCCTTTTCTTCTTACACAGTCAGCGACAGAGCAACATGTACAGTAAGTGGAAACTCAGATCTACGCATTGCATTATATTTTGAAGCATTGCCAATTACTGTACATGTTTTTACAATCACAGAACTACTGTATATTTTTCTATTCACTCACAACTTGACAGAATCACTTCAGATAAAATAAGCGTGCTGTCACAATATATTCTGTAAAAGCAATATATTAAATCACAATAATATCAGTTTGATGGCGTATTCCTTCTAATACTTGTACATTGACTATATTTTGTCTTATATTTGTGCCGGATAATTTACTGTAAGGACAGTATTATCTACATCTATACAAGTCTAAAAAATATCTACTGTTCATGGCAGATTTAGGTTTTTATAAGCTGCTGAATAACCAAATTGAGATGTGTCTACACTTTCTTACATATAGGAAATGTATGCTCATAAGATGTTAGTTCAGATGGACATTGACTTCTTTATCTTTGAAATATGTGTGTTTCCCTCAGCTATTATGGAACTCCGTTGATGTGAGTTGGGAGAGGAGATGCATATATATTATGTTGTTACATAGACTTTATTTTCTATGGTACTGGTCTGTAAAACTAGAACATTCCGAGGCACTGAAAGATCTAAGCTAAAGATAAACACTGCCACAGATGAACATGAAACCAGACCAGGAAAGTTGGGCTTCAAGAATGAATTAAAAAGTCTGGGTTTAGTTATAAAAATATGTATTCCCTGGACAGCAAGCTTGGATGAGTTGTCAAACTAATGTATAAATGGCTTTCCTTGACTGTTATCTGTATACATTATGTCACTGGGAAATGTTAGCAATAGAAATGGCAAAATGTAGGCTTTGTTAACACGAACCCAATGAGACTGTAGAAAGACGAATGGCTTATAGGCTTTTTTGCAAACTTTTTTGTTTAATCTTCTACAAAAAATATTTCAAATGAGTTCTTCTACCCAGAAATACATATTGTATGAAGTATAAATGTGTGAATAATTCATGTGGTGAACAAGTAGAATTTTATTTTTGTTATAGAATATTATTAAATAATGATTAAGTAAGTTTAATTATTTAGTAATTATTTATATTAATGTGCAAAATATCCCTGTATTTAACACCTGCATTAGGCAGGCAGTAAATACAAAGATCCCTGGTTTTTGTATCCTTTGCATTCACTGATATTCTATGTGGTGCCTAATGAATGGTGCGCTAGTAAGAGACATGTATGGGATCCATATGTGGCCCAGTAGTGTGTGTTTCAGGTGCAAATCTTTGTGCCTGATTCCAGGGGAGCAAAAATTTGTGTTTGGAAACTGTAGGGGTATCAGGTGCATTGTGTCATATTGTGAGCATTATGATCTTTTACTGGAATTTAATTCTTCGATATTTCTTATTTTACTCACTCTGGTTAGTGATTTTGTAAGGGCTTTTTTTTATGAAAGCCCAGCATAAAGCCTTGAAAATTACTTTGTTCTGGGCTTCAGGACTGTGAAATGGGAACAAATGTGTTGGTGCATAATAATGAACATTTTCTAGAAGTGATTTTTATTTATTATCACAACATTATAGGACAGGAATAAAAATGCATCATCAAGATTTTTCATGCCTTGAAATGAGCAGTTTTGAAGAAGGGTTCTCAAATGTACTGCTCGGAATACTATTTGTGTTGATTTAAGTGCTTAAAGGCTAGAAATGTGAAAAGAGAGCTTCTGATGTTCATAAGACAACAATAATGGCTTTTTCTCACTTTTATACCACAAACAGAAACCTACATAAATGAGAAACAAATTGATAGCAAAATAGCATTCAGTGGGAATAAATGTGTTCTTTAGAAGAAATCTATTATATGTAAACCATTGTTTAAATAGCAAAAGCCCCATTACTTTAATTGTTCATGGAATAATCAAAAAGAGATTCTTGTGTAAGGACAAAATAAAGATTTACACTCCAGAAAAAAGAATGGAATAGCTATTATAGGAATCAATGGACCATGATGAATTAAATAGCCAGCATTCTACTATTAAAAAAAAAAAAAAAAAAAAAAGAATGTTAATACATTTTTCCCATGTGGGGTCTTAAATATGCAGTATGTTGATTATCATTTGGATAGAGAACATCTTAATATGCTGATATTTTACAGGATGTGTGTTATAGGTCCATGGAGTGGAAACACTCCTAGGGAAAATTTCCAAGAGCAATGAGCGCGTCTTCCCTCCAGGCCAGAGCATCCCTTTTCCTTTTATATGATCAAATCAACATACATTAACCCAATGCTCTAACAATGTGAGCAAATACATGGGTAGATTTAAGCTGGCTATAGATGCAAAGATCCGATTTTTGGATCATGTGTGGAGTGTCTTGCCATGCCTAACGGTCGTTCAGTCGATCGGACAGGTTAAAAGATTTCTGTCGGCTGATGATCATATCTCTGCATGTATTGCCTATCTGACGATCTTCATTGGGAGAATATCACTGTCAGCTTTGTCGGACAAAAACTTTCCTACGATTGCTGTGGGGCAGAAAATCGGCTGATCTGCTCTTTACTGCTTTGTTTGATCTGAATGGTTAGTAGTCGGGAGATGATCCGATTGCATCCTGCCATTGATTTAAACTTTTATGGGTGGCCAGGTCCCTAAACAAATGCTGGCACTGGCAGATTCTGTCACCATATGCGCTCATCTTAAAATCTTGGTGCACACAAGGGGAAACATTGGTGGGGGAGAAAGTAAGGTGCAGGGCTCAATTGGGCCCAATTGGTTCAATCAGCCTAAGGCCAGCACTGATCAAGAGGATATACTGTACATGGGGGTATATACACTAAAATGTATATATTATGACAAAGGTATGTACTGTATTAAATATAATTGCCTATATAATTAGTCTGAAAGATAATCCCCTAAAAATATTGTAAAAGAGCAACTAAGAGGATGGCCATGATTATTATGAAACTAATATGGGGACTGTGTGTGTGTGTAAATGTGATAGGAACTTAGAGTGTAACATCCACTGGAGCAGACAATGGCACTGATGAAGTCATCGGAATTTCACATTTTGTCAAACCATGTCCAGACACCATTCTTTAGTGCTAAGTCCTGCTTCTAGATCAGTGATCCCCAACCAGTAGCTCGTAAGCAACATGTTGCTCTCCAACCCCTTGGATGTTGCTCTCAGAGTCCTCAAAGCAGATGCTTATTTTTGAATTACAAGCTTGAAAAGCAAGTTAAAATTGCATAAAAACTAAGTATAGTGCCAAGTAGAACTTCTTGTAGGCTGCCAGTCCATATAGGGGCTACCAAATAGCCAATCGTAGCCCTTATCTGGCACCCCAAGGGACTTTTTCATGCTTGTGTTGCTCCCCAACTCTTTTTACATTTTAATGTGGCTCAAGGTGTAAAAAGGTTGGGGACCCCTGTTCTAGATGGTGCTAGAGTGCAATTGTTTGAGTACATTGCTTCTGATGGACTAAGGCCATTGATTTTAAGGGTCACCTTTGCTGTAAATATTTACAGAACAGAATGTAAATGACTTACCATACAATCATGCCACAAACCTTTAAACCTCTCCGAGCAGATGCCATCAAAGGAGAGGACTTGGAGCTAATAATTAGGTGGCCCAGAATTAATAGCTGAGGAACATTAATAGATACTTCAAGCAAACAGAATGGCTGGTGGTAAATCTAAACCTGCTTTCATCTGACATTTAATGAGACCTCTAATACAAAGCTGTGCTATAATGAAACAGAATGTCCCTCATTTTGGTTTAATATTTTATTATCGCTATATTAGCACATTATAGCCATTTCCCACTTTGAAATAATTTGCAAACACTTCTTGAAAAGCCTTTGTCACGTAAAGTCTATCAAAATAAATTGGCCCAAAGGAAAAGAGCAAATATAGTATTATAAATATCCCAGTGGACAAACTGACCTTTTTATTTATGCAAATATTCACCCAGCTGATCTGAAAATATTTTTTCTGCTGAATAGATGCAGTTCACACAAGAAAAATATATAAAGTCAATTTTTCTATTTGTATTTTTTATTTCAATAGCTACTGTATGTGAATAAAAAGGTACTTCTAAAAGGCAATTTATTTAGAAAAGACTTTTCAGCTGGATCACGGATCACTAGTATGATTAAGTGTCCTGTGGGCACACAAAACGCGTCAGGCTTTTATTTTTTATACAAGATGTAAATAAAGCTCAAATGAAGGCAATCTTTTTCAGACGTGCTGCTTCCGGGTTTTGACATGTATGCCGCATCGGACATCATTGCACTTGGCATGAATTTTAAATATTTAAAGGCACCACATTCCTATTCACATCACCCAATGTAGTTATATTTCTGATATTTCATGGGTGCTCTTAAAGTCTGTCTTGTCTGTTCTCTGACCTTGCCTATCCCTGTGCGTCTCTAGTTCGCTGCCTGTCCCAACCTATTTGGTCCTGTTTCTGACCATTCTTTCAGATCCTGATTCTATATCACTTTACTGTTGTTGTGACCTCAGCCTGTGACCTCAACTACTTCTCAGACTCCTGATTAAGTATTGCACTGCCTGATAGATATCAACCTTGGCCTGACCCTCAACTACGCTCCCTGTTCCCCGTCTTTCCTGTACATGTTACATTTCCCTTGTCTGCCCAGAACTCTCCTCTTTAAGACCTAGCAGAAGGCTCTTCCCAAAGTGAAAGATGGCTGTTATAGGCAAAAGCGTGAACCGAGACCGGTACCTTATTATTTGTTCTGGGTTTTGGGATACCGAACGTTACAATTAATCCATATTGGTGGTAAACAATCCTATTGGGTATAATTAATGTTTAAATGTTCAGCAGACTTAAAGTACAGGTACGGCACCTGTTAAAAATATTTGGGATAAGGATAAGGGTTCTTTCTGTAATTTGGATCTCCATACCTTAAGTCTATTAAAAAAATTAAACAAAATAGAATAGTTTTGTCTCCAATAAGGAGGATCCTAATTATATCTTAATTAGGATCAAGTACAAGGTGCCGTTTCATTATTGAAAGAGAAAATCGATTTTCAAAATCTTAAATGATTTAATTAAAATGGAGTCTATAGAAGATGTCCTTCTTGTTATACTGAGCTTTATGGATAATGGGTTTCTGGATAACGGATCCCATACATACAGTGATCCAAATTCTGGAAAAAACTCTTATCTGGAAAACCCCAGTCCCTAGGCATTCTGGAACATAGATTCAATTCCTGTACAAGTTTTTATACCATAGTCCTATCCTTATTTCTACTAGTAGCATATTGTATTTTGATTATCTCACATTATGATCCAGCTTGTTTATATTTGTGTCACATGTTATTGGTTTAGTGCCTATTACACACATTCAAATCATACTTGCATGTCCTTTAAAGGGGTTGTTCACCTTCAAACAACTAGTTTTTTTCGATAGATCACCAGAAATAACATCTTTTTCCAATTACTTTCTATTTTCTATGTGTCACCGTTTTTCTAATTTTACTGTAGTTTTTCACCTTCTAAAGCAGCTCTGGGAGGGGGGTCGCCGACCCTGTAAACTGTTCTAAATGGATTCATTTAGGGGCAGATTTATCAAGGGTCAAATTACGCAGGTTAAAAAACCCTCGAATTAGACCCTTGAAGTAAAATTCGAAAAAAATTCGAATTTGAAGGATTTTAGCGCAAAAGGTTCGATTGAACGATCAAATAAAAATTGAACGATTTTAAGTGATCAATCGAAGGATTTTTATTCGACCACAAAAAACTTAGAAAAGTGCTGTGGGAGGTCCCCATAGGCTAATATTGGACTTCGGTAGCTTTATTTTGGCAAAGTATGAAGTTGAAGTTTTTTTTAAAGAGACAGTACTTTGATTATCAAATTGTCGAATGGTCGAACGATTTTTACTTCGAATCGTTTGAATTCTTCGATTCGATTGAATTTGACCAATTCGATAGATCCAAAAAATTACTTCGAAATTTTAATATTTTTTGATTCGAACTATTCACTCGAGCTTAGTAAATCTGCCCCTTAGTCTATACACTTCTTATCTTTGTCCCTGCTGAGCATAATCCCTGGGTTTCATTAAAGTGGACCTGTCACCCAAACACAAATATCTGTATAATAAAAGTCCTTTTCAAATTAAACATGGAATCCAATTTCTATTTTTTATTAAAGTATTCCTAGCTGTTGTAAGTGCATTTAAAAATCTCAGCTGTTAATCAAATATTATCTGCCCCTCCTCTTTGTCTTAGGCATAAAGGCGGGGCAGACAATTACTTTCACTTTCCATTCAGCACTTCCTAGATGTCACTGCTCTCCCCACATTCCCCCAGTTCTCCCCCCATTTAATTGTGTAGCCAGGGCATGGGGATGGACATCGGGTCCCCCTTTCTGGTGCACAAACAAGAATCTGAGATGATGCAAGGCTTGTCTTAATAACAGTGTCCACAAAATGGCTCCTGCCTGCTTGTTATTATATATAATTATTATTATATATATATCTATCTATATATATATATATATATATATATATATATATATATATATATATATATATAAAATTAAGTATAGAATTATAAATTCCCACACTGAAGGAAACAAGATTCAAATCATTAATATAGTGTAATTAAAGTTCATTTTGCTTGACGTGATAAAATAGCATTTTGAATATTTTTTTGGGTGACGGGTCCACTTTAAAGGCAGCTGTTAGAATTGAAACAAAAGTTGCTAATTCTCCAGAAATGCTGCTGAGAAATGTATCAACTCAGGGGCCGATTCACTAAGCTCGAGTGAAGGATTCGAATGAAAAAAATTCGAATTTCGAAGTATTTTTTGGGTACTTCGACAATCGAATTGGTTAAATTCGTTCGAATATGAACGAAATCGAACGAAATCGAACGAATCGAACGAAAAATCGTTCGACTATTCGACCATTCGATAGTCGAAGTACTTTCCCTTTAAAAAAAACTTCGACCCCCTACTTCGGCAGATAAAACCTACCGAAGTCAATGTTAGCCTATGGGGAAGGTCCCCATAGGTTTGCTAACCTTTTTTTGATCGAAGGATTTTCCTTCGATCGTTGGATTAAAATCCTTCGAATCGTTCGATTCGAAGGATTTAATCGTTCGATCGAACGAAAAATCCTTCGATCGATCGAACGAACGTTTAGCGCTAAATCCTTCGACTTCGATATTCGAAGTCGAAGGATTTCAATTCGAGGGTCGAATTTCGAAGTATTTTTAACTTCGAAATTTGACCCTTAATGAATCTGCCCCTAAATGTTGCAAAATTGTAACAGCTCAAAATCTGCTCCTGGATCACTGAGCCGCCAAACTCAAACACCAAAAACTGGGATATTTAAATTTGAAATTAGATTTTGGAAAAACAGTAAAGAATAAATAATGGAAAGTAATTGAAAAAAGTCTTTATTTCTGGGGAACAATCTGAAAACAACTGAAAAAAATGTTTGGAAGGTGAACAAAACCTTTATTATGGATTACGGATTATTCAGAACAACCACTAAATTCACAAGGAGCAAATAAATGACCCATTGGTAGAACAAATGGAGTGCGAGCTATTGCAACAAAATATTTGCTATTTGTTTCATCAAATCTCCTTCCACAGAAACAAATGTGGCTCCTGGCTTTAAAATATTATATTTGCAACATTTGCAATAAAATATGCCCCATCTGTATGGTAAAGAATAATTTCTCAAAGGGTCAGTATTTACATTTATATAGAAAAGGGATATTGTTCTGTCTAGTAGTTAATCCTCTGTCAAGCATCGTGCAAACAAAGGTTAAGATCGTGCCTTTTTCTTTTCATTCATTTACCTTTCCTATTTTAAAATATCTCAAACTGCAAGTAATACACCTTTAACGACTGGGGTTGCCTATTATAGGCAGTGTTATGAAATGTGTGCACATTTTTTTCTAGATATTGACAGAACAACATGTTGTCCAAGTGGTACATTTATGAAGACACTTCAATAGTCACAGCAACTTTTAATCATAATGATGGATTTCTGAACAAAATAATAATTTTTAGTTCTTTAGGAACTTTATTTTCAGGTAATAGCAGTTAAATAGTTATATTCAGCTTAAAGCTTTTATGGCTAATGTCATTAATAATTGGTTGCTTAAGGTTATCAGGCCTGGGTAAACATTGCACCTTTTATTACATTATCCTGTAATTGTTTAGGAGAATGGTAGCAGGTTGGCATTTGTGAAATTTATGAAAAGTGTGAGAGGTGAAATACCAATTGTGCAGCACTGTCTATAGTTTCAATATGTTTATACTGGGATATTAAATGAGTGCTTCTTTGCTGCCCAACAATAATTTATTATGTCTCTAAATCTGTGCCACAGGTGCAGCTAGAATGTAAGGGATTCGCATATAACCCATGTTTTTTATGAGATAAGCCAAAGCTTTAGGGCAGGACTACACGGCCGATTCCGCCATGATCCGACGCGCTGCACAAAAATCACTGGTGTCACGTCGGATGCGACAGAATTTTTGCGCAGCGCGTAGGATCGCGGCGGAATGGGCCGTGTAGTCCTGCCCTAAAACCACTAGACTGCATTTGACTGGGTGCAGGGGTGGTTATCTTAAAGCTATGACCCAACTATTAATACACCCTTACATCTTTCAACAGCTTTACTGCGTCTCTCTGTTAAACATTTAAAATGATTACTTATCCATCAGCATGTGTTTGCTTCTTAATTAGACGAATAGGAAGAGTCACCTTTCTAATTAGAAAGTTCTGATCTTTTAGTTGAATTCCCTCCTGTGTTTTATACTGCACTTAAAGGGGTGGTTTACTTTCAAACAACTAGTTGTTTTTAGATAGATCACTAGAAATAATGGCTTTTTCCAATTACTTTCTATCTTCTATGTGTAACCGTTTTTCTAATATTGAAGTGTAAAATGTAATTTTTCACATTCTGAAGCAGCTCTGGGGGGGTCGCCGACCCTGTAAACTCTTTTAAATTAATACATTTAGTTGATACCTTGTTTTATCTTTGTCCCTGCTGAGCAGAATCTCTGGGTTTCATTACAGGCCAGTGGTAGAATTGATACAATAGTTGCTAATACTCCAGAGATGCTGCTGAGAAATGTATTTTAACTATTTAGAGACTGCACCTGAATTACTGAGCTGTCAAACTCAAACACCAGAGACAGGTACATTCAACTTTCAACTTAGATTTTGGAAAAACAGTAAAAAATAAATAATGGAAGGTAATTGAAAAAAGTCTTCTGGGGAACAATCTAAAAACAACTGAATTGAAAAAAGTGTTTGGAAGGTGAATTACCCCTTTAATGTAGTGGTTCCCAAACTGTGGGTCTACCCACCTGGGGGGCTTGGAGCGATTGAGGGAAATCAGCCTGAAGATGACTTAGGTAGAGAGAACAGCCATTAGCTCACATACGGTAGATACACCTGATTAAAGTTCAGTTTGGGTGAGATTTGTGGTCAATATATATTGCTGCCATAGATATTCTTGACAGTATGGGGTATATTTATCAAAGAGTGAAGTTAAAGATCGTCACAGTCCGCTAGAGTGAAATTTAGCCTCTCTCCATTCATTTCTATGGGATTTTCAAAAGAATATTTATCAATAGGTGAAATTGAAAATGCATCCTTTGATAAATAAACCTTTAAAAATCACATAGAAAAGAAAGGGGAGAGGCCGTATTTCACTCTAGCAGACTTCATTTTTTGATAAATATACCCCTATGACTGATATTTTTCTATAGCTGGAGTAAATTCATGGGGGGCTCTAACCTACAAGGGAGGCCCTGGCAAAAAGTTGGACTTCAGCTGACAAATTTTGACAACCAATGCCTTAATATAGTGATAGACAGATATATATCTACCTAATCCAATACATTGTTTTGTATTGTTAAAAAAAAGAATGTGGAGCAGATTGTACAGTGAATATTAAGTGCAGGAGGACAAAAAACTTTTCTTTCTTGGCCATGAATTATGCCGCTGTGTTTTGAGCATTGAACAGACCTGTTGATACAAATTCAGGTTGCAGAGATGAACATCAGTATCTTAAGGATACTTAATAGGAGGTAAAAAAGGCAAAACTGCAGTACAGTGGGAGTCTTACTAAGCTTCTGTTAAAGGAATCATCTAAAATATTATGCTTACGCACAGCAGAATGCAAAATGTTGAGCAAGTAATTCTTGTTCTAAGCGTTTTAGAAAGCAAAATGAGGTTCAAACGAAACCAAGAATTTGGTAATAGAAAGTATTCCAAATATGATGCAAATAAACTCAGTCTTCGCTATGATCATACACTCCATTTGTGTGGGAACTAATCAGAAAGCTATTGTAGGTTACCACAGCAACGGCATTCATGCAACATCCAAACCCTGGCACACTTCAATAGCGGAATCACCGGCTAAATATTCTAATGCTGAAAAGCTTTTTTTCCAACTAGGCATGGATACAAAATGGTGTTGACACTGAAAATGTTGCGGTATCTGAGAGCCAAATCATCAAATGTCAACAGCAACAAGCAAACCTTGTCATGTTTGGGAGAAACTTCTGTTATATAAATGATTTCAAGCAGGTTGTTTAAATATGGAGTGAAATAACACAATTAAGGGGGCGAGACTTCTTTAATAATAAGATTTGTACGTTAAAGTCACTTTAAGCATGGTACAAGCATAGGATCTATAATTATTATCTGTATCCATAAAGCCCTGACGTTTGGCAATGCCTTTTTCTATAGTGTTTTAGTTAAATAAATATTTGTTTTTTTATTCTTAGCTGGCGTTGATCATTCTAGAGAATGTGTCACTATTTTAAGAAGTGTCCATTTTATTTATGTTTTAAGTGCAAAGACCTCTCCCTTAAGCTGTTGCAGATTGCTGCAGTACCTTTCATTCTGTATTTGGAAATAACAATCATCCCCCTCCCAGATTGACTCCAATAACTTGGAATCAAATAGTAATCTTTGGGAATATCAATAGTATTTAATTCCACCTCAGCAGAAAATATAGTCCAGCAGCTTCCACTCCTATTTAAATCCAAATGTTCAGAATAAAAAGCTCTATTCATATTTCACTGAATGTTTTCCAAAAATAGACCCTGACACTGACACAGTCAAATGATTTCTTGTGGATGAAAACCTTAACATTAGTTGCAAAGCATTTATTACTTATTAATTAGATAATTAAGAAATTATGCAACAATGTCACACTGAATTTAATTGTGCTTAAACAGTCAATTTACATGTACTAAAAATGACATGACTTAATAAATGAATCACTACACATCAGACATTTGCAAATAATTGAATTACTCTTGCCTGTGTAACTACAGGGAAAACAAGTCATGGGATGCTGAAGTACAGGTACAGTAGTTGTGTTTGGTTATCTGACTACATATATTGCCCCCTGTCCTGACCTTTTGTCCTGTTTCCTGACCATGTTTTATATAGTCTCTCCTAAACGGGGCCTGGCTGTGCTGCACCATTTGAAATAGCCCCCCTTGACTGCCGAACCGCATCTGCCGTAGTCCCGAACTGCCAAAGTCCCGAACAGCCTAAGTCCCGAACAGCGAAGTTGAAGTTACGAAGCTGCGAAAACACCCAAAGTCACGAAAGGAGCCAAATTTGAAGTCCCAAAGCCAAGAAAATATCCAAAATCACGAAAGGAGCCGAACTTGATGTCCTGAAGCCATAAAAATACTCTAAGTCATGAAAGGAGCCAAACTTGCAGTCCTGAAGCCACGGGTTCAGTTCTACTGAACACCAATGTGTGTTTTTTTTATTTTATTAAACCCCTGGCCACCAATGTATTATTTTAATACTCTATAGGCCCCTGCCACCAATGTTTTTATGTTTCTTTTTAACTTGTAACGGGGGGCCCTGGCACCAATGTTTTTTTAAAAATAATTTATGGGGGGCCCTGGCGCCAATGTTTAAAAAAAATTAACTTTTATGGGGGGCCCTGGTGCCAATGTTTTTTTTTAATTTGTAGGGGGCCCTGGTCACCAATTATTTTTTTAACTTGTAGTGGGACCTTAACCAGTAATTTTTTTTTTAAAAAAAAAAACACTTTTATGGGGGCCTTATAAGGGGGCCCTGACCATCGATGGTTTGGCGCAGATTTCTGTGGTGTGGGTGGGATCTGGGGTGGGGCTTGGGGGTTGGGGTGGGAGGGGGCGGACCCACTCAGGGGGCCTCAAAAAGGGTGGGCAGGGCCCACTCAGGGAGCCTCAAAAAATTTGTTGTATGTGGCCCCGTGATTTCTAATGGCGTCCCTGGAGACACCTCCCCACTAAAAACAAAACAAATGTACAAAGCATGCAGATACATGAAGTGGAGCACTAGACACATAATGCAGAACATATATTTTTTAAAAATTGATTTTCGGTCTTGACTTCTAGGATAGGTTCTCTGTCAGTTGTGTCACAATAAGCTTTGGGAAACTTTGGGAAAAGTCGCAAAACAATTTGCACAAATAAGATGAAAAATTAGCATTTCACAATGTAATATTCTTCCTTAAACTGTTATTGCATTGTGAATTTTAATTGCGCATTACCCTCTTTTAAAAAGAGCTTGAAGGTGTTGTAATCTTTTGGAGCACACATAACAATTCGCAATAAAATTCGCAAACTTTCTTCCACTCAGAAGAGGTCGCTAAACAATAAAAGCTATATTAAATTCGAGCAAATGAAAAATTATTGTACAAAGGCATAACTTTTCGCTTTGCGTATATTTATTTAGTGGTTTTATTACATTCCCCCATTAATAGATGAAAAAACATACTAACATTAATAAGCATGCTGTATGGTATCACACTTCTGTGTATAATCTATAATTATTTGTGTACAGGTATGGGACCTGTTATCCAGAATGCTCGTGACCTGGGGTTTTCCGGATAACGGATCTTTCCGTAATTTGGGTCTTCATGCCTTAAGTCTACTAGAAATTCATTTAAACATTAAATAAACCCAATAGGCTGGTTTTGCCTCCAATAAGGATTAATTATATCTTAGTTGGGATCAAGTACAAGCTACTGTTTTATTATTACAAAGAAAAAGGAAATCATTTTAAAAAATTTGGATTATTTGGATAAAATGGAGTCTATGGGAGACAGCCATTCCTTAATTCAGAGCTTTCTGGATATCGGGTTTCCGGATAAGGGATCCTATACCTGTACTTGGTTGTAATTAGTGATGGGCGAATTTATTCGCCAGGTGCGAATTCGCGGCGAATTTGCGCGATTCGTGACAAGCGAATAAAATCGCGAAACGCCCGCGAAAATTCGCGGTAAAAATTCGCCAAAAACGGGCGCCGGCGAAGCGAAACGGCGCAAATTCGCCCATCACTAGTTGTAATACAAATTTGTTTCAAAACATGTTTTTAGTCTAACATTGTTTTGAAATATACATTTTGGTACATTATTTATTAAAGTTTCCCATATACGTCTTACATAGAATAAAGCTTTCTTAAACTGTTGGTATTTGGTGTTGCTATATCTCTATATTTTTGTTCTCTACCTGTACCTGTCACATTTAGAGTGGGGGGTTGGCAGTGTGCCCAGGAGGTTTGGTCTACTGTTTTTGGGTGCTGCAATGCAAAAATTGAGAACTCTATGGCAGTGTACTTTAAGTTTAGTTTCTACTTAGAGCTACCATCAAACAATGCCATAATGTTCCTAATAACAACTCAATCCTAACAGAATACAAAATAGTACTCCATTGCAGTGTCCTTTAAGTTTCTTCATAGTTTCTTCATTCTTCATAGCCTCTATAGAGAGCAAACATCAAACTATGCCATCATTTTCCTATAAACAACACAATCCTGAAGAATACAAAGTAGTGCATCGTATTTTCAACTTTTAAGAAGACTCTTTAGAGCCCCCCTAGCTGAATTTAAAAATGGGCTGAATATTTCTAAGAAATGTTTATTTCACAAGTTCTATTTCAAACATATTTTACTTTCAGAATAAATGAAATATGGCAAGTGCCTTGTGTTAATCAGTTGGATGAGCTTTACAGTACATGTAAATATTTGGCAAAGTTTGTAACATTAAAGGTAGAAGTTCTTGCATGGACTAATGTGTCTTATTTACTAAGAAGAAGAGGCAGGATTATCGAGACAGAAGAGGAAACCCCCTGCAAGAAGAAATCTGTACACAAACAGTACAGAAAAATATATACAGAACAAATGTTGTAATCATAAGAATGTCTACATCTTTAACATGCACGGAAAGTTTTATTTTAAACTCTTTGGCCCTTCGGCATTTTAATTCACTGATTTTACGTCTCAGCATTCCACAAAATAAAACGAAAAGCAGCCTCTTTAAGTGATCACACCTGGCTCAGCATTTGGCAGTAGTCATAGCAGCTGTTATAGCTCTGGTTGATTTATTCCATAAGGCAGTGCTGAAAGTTGCAGTTTTTTAAAATAGCCACAAGAGAAAAAGTTTACACTAAATTGTCAATATGGATATCACAGGCATTAAACGAACAAGCAACTAATCCCCTGTAAATATGTTAAGAATTGCACTGAAATGGTCCTTCAGATGGCTGAATTCCAGGTTTCCATTCTTTTAGATAGCTACTTCTTTAACCTGTGTTTGATTTACTAACTCTTGTAAAACTAACATTATTTTGTATATGTCACCAGAACCTTTTATAATGATACAAATCTTGATATGATTAACAATACATTTTGTTTATATAACAAAGAACATGTTTTACATAAAGGTAAAGAATTTGTGAGAATGGGAGATTTGAAGCACCAAGGCAAACATTGTAAGGGGAGTTGGGACAAATGAGAAAGCTGCTACATATATGTCACTTATAGGGGACACAATCATTAAGGAATAGCTAGACTGTGATGTTGGTCTGAATGAACAAAGGAATTTGCAGTTCCTTTCTTGGGTCATAAAGAAAGGAACTGACATTATTTCAGAAGTTAAATGCTGTTAAGGAATTATTAGTAGGGTGCTGATAAAAAAGAGAACATTAGAGGACTGAGAAGATCATTTTAACAGAGTGTGAGGCACCGTTAAATAGGGATTTGAAGGGGGGCGCTCGTGAGCAGCCAAACAAGATGGCCGCATCTAGATAGAGCTGCGCTCCTCTGCGCTGTTAACCCTACTAAGCACTTCGCACAAGCACCTAATTTTGTGCGCCCGGGGGTCCAACGGATCGGTAAGCCTGCTCCGGTCACCCATATGGCCCACAGACGCCAGAAGAAAGGCAAAAAGGGCGTAGAAACTGAACCCCGCCGGTCCTCGAGGAGTGTTGCGTCATACCTGACTAGGCCGCAGGCCCTATCCCAACCCTCGATGGAGTCGCAACCAGACTCGTGGTTGGGCCTGGACTCTCAACCAGCTCGATCTGTCACGCAAGACAGTCCTCGCCAGGCGGACCCGTCGCTTATCACACAATTCAAAGTGATGCTACAACAGGAATTAGCCGCGACGGCAGCGGCCATTACGGCCGACATCTCCAAGCAAATACAAGACCTCGGCCAGAGGACAGATCTATTGGAGCGGAAAGTTGACGATATAACTACGGTCCTGGATGCCCATGAGCAGGACCTTGTCGAGCTGAACAAGCAGATGCAGGAGGTCATGGAAAAAATCGAAGACTCTGATAACCGCTCCAGACGCAATAATTTGCGGATCCGAGGCCTCCCAGAAACTGTCACTGACCTTCAGGCTGCGGTCCAAGCGATATTCTCTAAGCTTGCTCCTAATCTGGCACAGGAGCGTCTGGAATGTGACCGCGTACACCGGGCCCTGAGGCCACAGCGTGAGGGGGATCCCCCTCGGGACATTATACTGCGGCTACACTACCACCAGACCCAAGTCGCAATCCTACAGGCATCACGACAGGCGGGCCTCATGGATTTCCAAGGCCATAAATTTCAGATCTTCACTGACCTGGCACCTGCAACCCTGCAAAAGCGAAGAGCGCTAGCACCTATAACTAAGGTGCTACAAGAACACCATATCAGGTACCGATGGCTCTTCCCGGTAAAGCTTACCTTCTCTCTCAAAGACCGTCAGCACCATATCCAGTCCCTGCAAACAGGAACCGAGCTCCTGATCCGCCTGGGCCTGATGGACCAGCCTGCAAAACCACCTTTCAGACCACCTCCAGCCTCGCCACGACGCAGTGTTTCGCCTATTTGGAACAAGGTTGGGGCCTCCCCTAAGAAGCGACTGGATCTCCCTACCCAAACCTGATTTTTAGCAGGTTTGATACAGCTTCCCTCCTTGCAACCATCACATTCGAGCTAGCTACTCCTCCACGACGCTTCCTAAGCTTGGCACGTTATCACTTAGGGTGGGCGCAGAGGAATGAGCCCGAATGTCCCCCACGAGTCAGTCACCTGGACTTCCCCCCAATACTAGGGAGGGGGCCGCATGGACACTGACAAATACTACGAGTTCAAGTTTCACTTTCCTACATTTTTTTTATTTCCACCTATATTTTTATTTCTCATTTTCCTTTGACCCTAGTTACGGTTTGGTAACCCAATGCTCTTGGAGTACTTCTACCTTTTATTCCTCAGGATGTTTCAGGTTTTCCACTCTGTCTTTACGGCTACTCATGCTATATCCTATTTCGGGTGCTTCATGTATACCATGTATTTTTCTGAGCCTCAGGGACAATGATAATGATGTTTGCTTATTAGCTGTTATACTTATTTCTGTACAATGAGTCTAAAAATCATATCCCATAATGTTCAAGGCCTGAATTCCCCTTTGAAGCGGAAAAAGGCCTTCTCCTATTATGCCTCAGTCCACACAGACATCATTTACCTCCAGGAAACACACTTTTCTAAGAATTCATTCCCTAAATTTTTACACAAGAAATTTCCTATGGTTCACATGGCTAATAACGACAACAAAACTAGAGGTGTAGCGATTTGTTTTAGGGCAGGTTTACCTATACAAATAATAGATAAGTTTGAGGATACGGAGGGTAGGTTCCTAGCCCTGAAAGTAATCCTTCATGATGTGAAGCTAACATTGATTTCCTATTACGCACCTAATGTATCCCAACTTAAATTTTTTGAAAACCTTTCAGCTTTTGTGTCGAACTGGGCCGAGGGTAAGGTCATTATGGGTGGGGACTCCAATGTTACCCTGGATAGGTACTGGGACAGACAACTTCTAACCCACCAATCGACATCCATGTCCCCACAGCAACCGAATGTAGGGCCTAAAATCAGCTCCCTTTGCACCAGTCTAGGACTAATTGAGATTTGGAGGGAACTCCACCCTGGTACTAAACAATTCACGCACTATTCTGCCCCCCATAAGCTGTACACCAGGATTGATCACATATGGCTTTCCCAATCACTCGTAACGTTACCACAAACATCCAGTATACTAACGGTCACCTGGTCTGATCACTCGCCTCTCTCCTATGAAATCTCATTTCACAAGACCCCTAAAAACTTCTCCAGGTGGCGGCTTAACGAAATACTGCTTAAAAATCCCAAAGATTTCTCCCAAATAGAAAGCTCCCTCAAAGACTTCTTCGCTAACAACATGGGGTCCATAAAATCCTACACTATGTTGTGGGAAGCTCATAAAGCAGTAATGAGAGGCCACCTAATACAACTGGGAACACAGAGGAAAAAAAGTTATCTTCAAGAACAACTCAGGCTATCCAAACGACTAGAAGACCTGGTTCAGGCTCAAACAGCAGACCCTCAAACTGATCTTTCCACCCAAATCCGAAGCACTAAAACTGAGTTAGACTTATTGCTAACATCAAAAGCACAAAGTGCCTTACAGTGGACCCAACAACGATTTTATGCACACTCCAATAAACCGAGCCGCCTTTTTGCACGTAAACTGAGGCATAAGTTAGATTTTACCCCAATATCTACTCTAAAGACATCCTCAGGCCACTCAACCAATGCATTACCTAAAATACTACAAGAATTCCATAAATTCTATAAACAACTTTATGCATCCAATGCGACGGTTCCCCTCCCTAAGCTGAACCAATTTTTTCAGACAATAGAACTTCCCACAATCCTCGAAGCCCAAAAGGCCTCTATGGAAAAAGCAATAACCGAAGAGGAGGTTAAATCAGCAATCCAACATTTTCAGCTCTCGAAATCTCCGGGACCTGACGGTTTCTCCACTCTCTACTACAAAAAATTTACTCATATTTTAGCCCCTCACTTAACTAAAATGTTCAATCAACTTTTATTAGGAGACTCCTTCCCTCAGCAAACCCTCACTGCTAATATCACCCCGATCCCTAAACCGAACACTGACCTCACAGACTGCAAGAACTACCGCCCCATCTCTATTCTTAACATTGATGTAAAAATTTTGGCCAAAGTCCTAGCTGAACGTCTGAATTTGATCCTCCCCTCAGTGATCCATAGGGACCAAGTTGGCTTCGTTAAGGGTAGACAAGCTTCAGATGCAATTCGACGACTATCCATTTTAACCACCCAAGCACAGAAACTTAAACTTCCATCTATGCTCCTAAAATTAGACATACGGAAAGCATTTGATTCCGTTGAATGGACCTATTTATACCATACACTACTTAAATGGGGCTTTGGCCAAAATTTTATCACCTGGGTTAAAGCCCTATACCACGAACCCTTGGCGAGGGTCATCATCGGTGCTCAAACATCTACAACCTTTCCCATAGAACGTGGCACTCGCCAGGGTTGCCCTCTTTCTCCCCTGCTTTTCGATCTGATTTTAGAGCCTTTAGCCATAGCAATCAGAAACAACCCCAATATCCATGGCCTGAAAATCGGACCCCAAAAGCACTCTCTTTGCCTATTTGCAGATGACGTTACTATGGTCATTACACGCCCCCTTACTTCTCTCCCACATCTGTTTCAAACCCTCCAAAATTTTGGTTCCATTTCTGGACTGGTAACAAACCCTGAAAAGACGGAAGCACTTAACATAAACTTGCCCCCCGAATCGACCAAACTGCTCTCTATAAACTTTGATATTCATTGGAATAAATCACATATTACCATTCTGGGAGTCAGATTCACCACGACTTACCACCAATTATACAAGGCTAACTACCCATACATATACAAGAAATTACGCAAATTGCTTGAGGACTGGGGTAAATACCACATATCATGGATAGGCCGAATAACGGCAGTGAAAATGTCCCTCCTCCCGAAATTGCTCTACCTGTTTAGAGTGCTCCCTGTGGATATCTCAAAGACTGACCTCAAATCCTTCGAGAAGCATATTACTTCATTTATCTGGAACTCCAAACCCCCAAGAGTTAATAGAAGGACTCTAGAGAGGAGACCATTAGACGGAGGTTTGGGGCTTCCCAACCTGAGAAAATATTATGTGGCCTCTCAGCTGGCTCACATCCCCACGGTTCACCTCCAGCCTCTGCCTCCTCTTTGGGTTGACTTAGAAAATATTCTGTTACTCCCCCACTCGGCGGAAGCCTTGTTTTGGGTACCCCCTTCTAAGCGCCCACCCATACCCAGTTACACGTTACAACATACCCTTGCGGTCTGGGATCAAAATGCGACCCTATACAACCTGATTTCCCCCCATACACCGGCAGCTCCTATTGTTCGCAACCCCATTTTTCCCCCAGGGCTACAGGCCTCCTCTTTCAATTGGTGGACCTCACACCGGTTTCTTAGGAGCCATAATCTCCTCACAGTTAGAGGTCCCCTTACAATGGCATATTTGAAAGAAAACTATGACATCCCAAACTCTGAAACTTTTAGGGCAGCCCAAATTCTACACTGGGTTAATCAACATTGGCTTCGGAAGGTCCCTGAAGCACCTACACAAACTTACTTTGAGAGATGGTGCACCAATAATTCTGTCACTCTCAAAGCGGTTTCTCTTCTCTACCGTAATATGATTTCTCCAGCCAGCCTCACGGACTTAAACTACATTAAGATGTGGCATAAGGAACTAAACTTAGTCCTCCCAGAAGAAGACTGGGTGAAAGCCTGGGACAATCTAAAACACAGTTCCAGGAACACCATAATATCAGAAGCAGGCTACAAAGTCCTCTTTAGATGGTATTTGACTCCAGTGAGGCTGGCTAGAATTTACAGAAATACATCTGATAATTGCTTCAGAGGCTGCTCGTCCTCGGGTACCATGTTCCACATTTGGTGGTCTTGCCCTAGGGTGACCAGATTCTGGACTCGGGTCTATAATATGATTTTTTCTGTTTTGCAACTCAACTTAATAAAGTCCCCTTCTGAAGCCCTCCTATGTGTTCCCCCTAATGGAGTTCCATCTTTGCAGCTCAAATTGCTAAACCACATTTTCCTTGCTGCTAGACAAACCATCGCTAGGTCATGGAAGTCACCCAGCATTGACTTTGCTATATTTAAAGGGAAAATGGACTGGATTTTCATTAATGAGAGACTTACAAGTTTAGCCACTGAACATTACTCTAAGGTTATGAAAATTTGGCAGCCCTGGATATCCTACAGGTTTGGTGACGCCACTCCCTGGAGTGTAACGACCCTTTAATATGTACGACATGGTCCTGAGAATGTGATATGTGTATTCCACTATTTCAACCCCCTTATACTCATTAATCAGGGGGCATTGGTACCACCCTGAGATTCATCCCCCCCCCTTTTTTTTTTTTTTTTTTTTTTTTTTTTTTTTCCTTTTCCCCGTTACCTGATACAGTAGCCTGTTTGGCTATAACTTAAATACTTCCCAAGTTAGTTGAATGACTCCCCAGTGTGTTTATGTATTGCTCACAGGAGATCCTGCCTCTGGTTTCTATATTAACTGTACGATGTAAACTACTAAGAAGTGAATTGATACCCCAAATACTGCTGAGTCGTACAGTCAAGATACTTGTATTAGATCTCTGCTCCTTGCTCATTGCTTATTGCTCGCTCTGAACTGGAAATATTATGTTGTGATCAATAACATGTTCTCCTGCGATATGTTACTTTAAACTGAAGTTTATTCTTTGACAACTTTATAAATAAAAATATTTAAAAAAAAAAATAGGGATTTGAAGGATAGACTATGGGAATATGTAGGAACCAGTGGTTGGAATTTTAAGAAAGCTTTAACAAAGTCATATTTGCAGGTGAGGCAAATGTGCTTGGTTGAAACAGTTTAAAACTGTAGGAGACAGATATGGGCGAACTGGAAGACTGGAAGAAGCAAAATAAGAGTTTCACTTCTTGGTGCCAGCGCCAAGCCTGGGACAGTCAAGTAATTGACTTGAATTCTGGGCAGGGTGTGTGGTATTAAACCCGAGAAATGTAAAGAAACAGAGGTACTGCACGTTCACTACATACAAAATGTGACCCATCTTTCTATCCTGAACTAAGCAGAAAATCTGTATCAAGAAAGACAGATGGACAGTGATCTCCCAATAAGAGGCTAGAAATCAAACAGTGGGGGCTGTTATTTATGGGCAGAGTAGGAGAGAATTGCCAGTAGCTGAAGTGAGCTGGATGAGTCCCAAGACCTTAAATCTAAAGGTATAGAACAGGCAGACTGAGTATGAAGGGGGGGGATCAAGAACCTTCTATTTTTAAAAAAAATACACAATATAGGGGCAGAATTATCACATCGGGAGATTAGAACTCACCACAGAAAGACACACGCACTTTCTATTCATTCCTATGGGATTTTTAAGAGCATATTTATCAAATGGTGAACTCCACTGATAAATACTATTCTAAAAATCCCATTGGAATGAATAGAAAGTGGGTTTTTCTGTGGTGAGTTCTAATCTGCCATTTTGATAAATCATCGCCAATTTAAATTGTCTCTTTGAACGCACAGCTGGTGAAATAAAACGTCAAATTATTTAATATACAATCATATCTAATATGTGGCTATAGATATAAAGGAAAGCACCTCTCACAACTGGTACAGGTATGGGATCCCTTATCCGGAAACCCGTTATACAGAAAGTTATGAATTACGGAAAGGCCGTCTCCCATAGTCTCCATTTTATCCAAATTTTTAAAATGTTTTTCCTTTTTCTCTATAGTAATAAAATAGTAGCTTGTACTTGATCCAAACTAAGATATAATTAATCTTTATTGGAAGCAAAACCAGCCTATTGGGTTTACTTAGGGGCACATTTACTAAGGGTCGAATATCGAGGGTTACCCTCGATATTCGACCATCGAAGTAAAATCCTTTGACTTCGAATATAGAAGTCGAAGAATTTACCGCAAATACTTCGATCGAACGATCGAAGGAAAATTCCTTTGATCAAAAAAAGCTTAGAAAGCTTATGGGGAAGGTCCCCATAGTCTATAACATTGTAGCTTGGTAGGCTTAAAGTGCCGAAGTAGATAGTCAAAGTTTTTTTTAAATAGACAGTACTAGCGAATGGTCGAATAGTCGAACGATTCGATGTTTTTTTTACTTCGAATCCTTCACTTGAGCTTAGTAAATGTGCCCCCTAACGTTTACATGATTTTCTAGTAGACTTAGGGGGTTATTAACTAAGCTACGAATACCCGAAAATTCATCAAAATCCGAAAAATTTGTGATTTTTTTATAAAATTGGACTTTTAAAAAAATCACGAATTTTTCGGAATTTATTAAACCCCGAGGGCTAAAAAGCCCGAATATAAAAACATTGCATCTCAAACCTGTCGAGGTTGCATAAAAGTCAATGGGAACAGTCCCATTGATTTTTGGTTTCAGGCAATTTCACAATGTTTTCGGAGCTTTTCAGGGAGAATTCACAAAAAAATCTTGAAATTCTGATCTTTTCCCACAAAGCAAATTATTGGGAAAATGTAATAATAAATAAGCGTTAAAAACTCGAGCGGGTTAGATCGGAGTTTGTAGTAGCCGATATTGAGGTAAATTCGGACCTTGATACATAACCCCCTTAAGGTATGAAGATTATGGTATGATCTGTTATCCGGAAAACCCGGTCCCGGGCATTCTGGATAACAGGTCCCATACCTGTACATCGTTTCAACCTGATTTTGGTGGTTTTAACCTTAGACAAAAGTCAATAATATAGCACTTATTATGCAGATAAGTACAGCGTATGCACTGGCTGTTACACTGGCTAATGTTGTGTTTTGACAGTCTAAAAAAGCCCAAATATTTGTTTTTCATAGTAGACTAGAAACTTACAGTTATATTATCTACAAGTTTTACTTACATACTTACAGAATAATATTTAAAATGATTTTCTCAGTCGTCTGTTTTTCCTATTCTACTCTTCTACTCATTAGGTTTCATACACCATAAGTAGATATGTTGGACAAGCTGGGTCTATTTTAGTTTCAGCCTAAGGGGTTGACATTTTCTCACGGCAAGAAAAGGGCTGTATATGATCCTGGTTTTCTATGAGACTTGCTATTTGACTATTAAACAATTTTAAATTATGAGTGACAGATGTGCATATATCAAGTGGGTGGCCATGAATTGTAAATATCAATGTTTTTTAAAATAAAATCTTAACAGGGGTTTAGGATACCTTTTCCTGCAAACAATTTAATCCTCATTCCATTAGTCCTCTGAGAGGAGATCAGTGCAAAGAAAAACTGACGTAAAAATGACACCAAAACGTCAAAATTTAATGCAAAACAGGAGGTTTAAACCAGATGGGAAAAATGCCTTTTATTTCACCCATAGTTTTGAGTGTTATAAATCTTTTATGGAACGAAAATCTTCTCATTTGTGGGGAAGTTCTGTATTGGTACAAACATTAAAAAAGGATTAAACACAATATTATAAAAATATGACATACTTACTACATTTGGATTAATATTCCAATGTCCATCAACCGCATCAAACAAACTTCAGTATAAACCTTATATACCTATACCAAACTAACTGTAGATCTTGAGATCACTATAGGTGTGGATATTATGCATGTTCAAGAAATCATCCAAGCTACTAATTAATAGAATCTGTCATCACATCATCAGCCGGCAGGGCATTCCCCAACCTCTCTGCTTTCACTGTGAAGAACAACCTACAATTCTTCAAATTGTAGTCCTCTAATGTCCTCTAATGTACTTGTAAAATGGTAATTGTGTCCCTGAACAAGAGAAAGCCACCCCTTTCCATCTTGACCCTTTTCCACATTCATAGTTTAATTCTTCCATGTCTTTTACCAGTTTAGTTGCACACTTTGTCCAGTTGAATAATATTTTTCTTAAAGGAGATGTTAAGGCAAAAAAATAAAATCCCATTTTTACTTTTTTTAATGAAAAATAAATATGTCTTCAACATACTTTAAATAAAAAATGTGTACTGTTTTTATAATAAACCTGACTGTGTGCAGTGAAATCACCCTTTTGTTTTACTTGCTCTGACAGCTGTGGATAGTAAAAAGGCTGGATTTGTGGAAAGGCCATACTTTAGGGGGGCGGCATGCTGCCCAACCACACCCACATAATAATTTTTTAAATTTCCCGTGCGCCAATCCTCATTGCTCTGGTCCAAATTATGAAAATTTGCACAAATAAAGTGGAGGGGACAGGGGCAACGAACGGCAGTGGGCCTAGGGGTGCCCACTATGTAAATCCGGCCCTGATAGGAAACTTCAGACGGTCCTTAACTGCTCTGCAGGGAAATGATCATACTTTTAAACGGCAGGGGGAGCCCCCCACCTTACTTCCCTGACCTCGAGCAGTTTCCCTATAAAGCAGTCGGGGACTGTGTAGAGATTTATATCCACAGACCCAGTGCAGTCTGTATATTCCAATTATTAATCAGTCTTGCTGTATTGGCTTCTATGGCAGATATTATTTGACTTGTGTTGTTTTGATCATTTATGATGATCCCTAAGCTTAACCTTCCAACTGAAGCCCAGACCACACTGAGCATGTGCATGGTCTTGGTCTTGCAAAGATGTTTAACAAAGTTACAAGATGATGACCCCTTGCAGCCAACTTTGAAAACATAAATGATTTGTTTAATTAGGCTCCTGGTGCAGTAAGTTCATATTTATGTTTAGTATACAAAATACAGCATTTCTAGCATTATTCTGTTTTAGACTTTAGATCCCCTTTAAGGAATGGAGCCTAAAACTGCACTTCACACTCAAGCCTTATTGGGATCTATGCTGCCAGTTATTTTATGGAAGACTTTATTTGCCTTAGTAGCCACTGAATGACACCACCTAAACTTACAAAGCTTGTTAGCCACACAAATCTGCAAATCCTCTCCAATTAAGGAGGCCCCAACACACTACCATTTGGTATGCTCTTACCGTACATAATCTATTTGGAGGCTACATTTTTCACTGAAGACTGCATTTCAATAAGAATATGCAGATATTTTTCTTGGAAGTAACTTTGTCATTATTGTGTGTATTATATCTATATATACATTATATATATTTTACATACACATAAAACCTACTTCCAGACAAGTAACCAATAGTAGGAAACAATAGTAACTATGGTAGGAATGATAACTATTGAAACAATAGTTACTGTAGTAGCAATAGTAACCCATAGCAATGGCACCCATGAAAACAATAACAATGGTAACAATGGTAACAATGAAAACAATAGTAACTATGGTAGCAGTGGAAACAATAGTAATTGTGGTAACAATGGTAACCATGCAAACTATAGTAACTATGGTAGCAGTGGAAACAATAGGAACCGTATCAGCTATGGAAACAATAGTAACTATATAGCAATGGTAACTATGCAATGGTAATTATGAAAACAATAGTAACTATGGTAGCAATGGTAACTATGGAAACAATAGTAACTATGGTAGCAGTGGAAACAATAGGAACTGTATTAGCTATGGAAACAATAGTAACTATATAGCAATGGTAACTATGCAATGGTAATTATGAAAACAATAGTAACTATGGAAACGATAGTAACTATGGTAGCAATGGTAACTATAGAAACAATAGTAACTACGGTAGCAATAGAAACAATTGTAACTACAGTAGCAATAGTAACCCATAGCAATGACACCCATGGAAACAATAGTAATTATGGTAGCAATGGTAACAATGGAAACAATAATAACTATGGTAGTAATAGTAACCAAAAACAACGGCACCTAGGAAACAATAGTATCTATGGTAACAGTGGAACAATAGTAACTATTATAGTAATGGTAACAATGTAAACAATAGTAACTATGGTAGCACTGTTGACTATAGAAATAACTGTAACTATTGTTGCAATGGTAACCATTGAAAAAATAGTACTATGGTAGCAGTAGTAAACCATTGCAATGGCAACTATGAAACAAATGGTAACTATGGTAGTAATAGTAACTATGGAAATAATGTGTAATGGTAACTATGGAAATAATATGAACTATAAAAACCAATAGTAACTAAATAGCAAGGGCAACCATAGTAACCATGATAGCAACAGTAACAGTCACTTTACCTCATGGCAGGAGTGGCAATGCCATCCCATACCTCTAACTGTCAGCCAGGTACCAATCCCAGTGTTCTTTCTAGTTTCCTCCAGTTCTTCTTAGGGGGTTCCATGTATAGTCCCAGAAGAAAGCATGCAACCAGCCAGTCTCCCTCTTCTGCACATATGATGGGCCCTAAGTGTAAAGAACAAGGCAAGACAAAAAAATAAACATAGCCTAAATGCCTACTTAGTCACGTTTGTCAGCGGCCTCCAAAGGAAAAGCAATCAAGGCTCAGACATGTAAATTGTGGGTGAAAAATATTGTTGTATAGGAGGGGTTAACAAATAGGCAAAATGGGAAAAATATACTTGCAGCTAGAAACTCTGCACTGGAACATAGCTAACTTCTGCCAGCAGCATAGCTAACTTCTACTGTCACAGTTATTTACTGCACCAATGTGAGGGCCACCTAAGGTAAGTTTCTCACCTTGCTTTAAGGCTGACATGTCCCTAATGGCAACTGCAGTATAGCTTCCAATCTACTGACATCATTCAAATATCCATGAAAGACATGAAGGCAGTAAATTCCTTTCTAGACTTCATACGCATATTTTCACAAATGTACTAGACATGAAGGTTAATTTCTACAGAAAAAAAACATTATCCAAGTTCTTTATTTAAACAAATCCTGCATCTTTAGTTATATCCCCTCATTCCCTTGGTCTAAATATGCGGTCTTACGTCTTCTTATGCCACAGCAATGCTATACTTTGGAAAAGTGGCAATATGTGTATATTCTAGTCTATTACTTAAATGCCCATTTATTTCTGTTGACGAGAATTTATTTTCGCTTTGACTTCTTCTTTATATGTATATATATATATATATCATTTACTCACATCAGACAAAAACTGTGAAATGACTGTAAATTAAACAGATGCAGTACTTACCAACATGTATAGCCTTTACTTTCAGACTAGAAACAACTCCATCTTTTTGTCTGTTAGCTGGTTTCCACTAATCATGATCTTTCTGAAATGTCAATGCTATGGTAACTGCACAGAGAGAAAACAGGTTAATAATAAAGCACCCTTTTAGGTACATTGTGAACTTCTGTTGCTCTCTTCTCTGACCATCTGTATTTGCCAGCTACTAAAATTACTAATATCACAGCTATCAGAACTGGAAATTAAGATTATACCTCATCACTTGTTCTCATCTCAAAATGAAATTGTTTTAATAACCTTTGCACAAAGGTTAGCAGCCTATTGCATTTTATGTCAATTCAGTTGTGTTTCAAATTGCACAGTAATTGTAGTGAATAATTTTGTCACTATCTGATGCTTGGTTATTCACTTTCTTGTAACTGATTTGTACAGGTTGTACGCTGTCAGTGAATTTTTCCCCCCAGATATGGGTTCACAAGCGGTAGTAGATGTTTAATAAATTTGTTTCAAAAAATAGGTTTTAGTAGAGTTTGAGATATAAATGTTTTATTCTTGCATTCTCTGTATCCATCATTTTTTTCACTTTCCTTTATCAAACTCTTTGGCAACTAGGAATTCCACATAATTGACTCTTACTAGAACATGGTTGAGAATCTTCCAAATAAAACATTAGACATCTAGACATCAGAAAAAATGAACCGCCATTTCTGAAGAGTTTTTCTGCCTTCTCCTGGATCAACTAGCAGTAAGGCAGGTTACATATAGACTTAAAATGTTGAACTTGATGGACGTGTGTCTTTTTATAACCTAACTTATTATGATACTATGTATACAGGTATGGGACCTGTTATCCAGAATGCTCAGGACCTGGGGTTTACTGGAGAAGGGGCATTTCTGTAACTCATATCTCCATACCTTAAAGTGATATTGACTCGTTCCTAAAAGCTCCCCAAGCAAACCTTAGTAACGGAGACCAGGCCCGGACTGATAATCTGTCCGTTCGGGCATTTGCCCGAATGGCCGCTCTATCCTGTGATGAAGTGGGCCGGGCGCTGCACTTATCTGCTATTAAAAGGAAACTATATTTTAGCAGCAAGGAGCGCACAGTTCACTTAGTTTAAGTGCGCACGCAGAAGTTATTTCCAGAGGGAGGGGGGAGAGAGAGCGAGTGAGGAGAAGTCGGCTTTACTGATAAGTGTTGCACATCTCTTTCCCTGCCTCTGACTGCTCCGTTTAGGGCAGGGGTGTCCAACCCACGGCCCGGGATGGTGATCCATGCGGCCCAGCTGGTGCTGCTCACGTCGCTGGTGGAGACTTAACGATATGGAGAGAGAGAGAGAGACTCTGCTGCGGAGCTTTGCTGCTCCACAGCAGTGACGGCACACCCCCCTCCCCCTGCAACTTTGTGGAGATGTCATGGCTCTCATCACAGCAACGTGACTCGTCTCCTTTGGAGAGAGAGAGACTGCCTGCCCCTGCGCTCTGCATCATAAATCTGTCAGGTCAGCATGTGAGGTCCCGGGGAAAAGCTACTGCTCAGTAGGCATATAGACACGGGAAGGGAGCTGAGGTGAGGGGTCACTGACACTGTTTACTGCTAAGAATGTTTGTGCTGCTCAGGTACCAGCAACAATCTGGAATGTTGGGAGCGGTGGGGGGGGGGGGGGTTAGGGTCATTAGTTAGTTCCTTCAGTGTCTCCTACAATATGTATTACAATTACTGCCTGCTTAGAGAACATTGTATTGCCCAAGGGTAAAGTGTATCTGTAATGGAAATCTGTTGTTTTTGAAGTACAACACCCCCAAATCCTGACATCCTGTCCCATTATAAGTTCACTTCTTGCTATTTGTTTTATGGGGCCCTTATCAGTAGCGTTCCTAGAGGGTGCGTGACGCGCAGCTGGGCCCCGCCCCCCTCCGTACGGCCAAATTTTAGTGGGGATTTCAGTGGCATGTGGCGCTGCCGGGGGGCCCTGAGGGGGTGCGGGCCCTGGCCCGCTCGCACCCCCAGTAGTTCCGCCACTGGCCCTTATGCCTCAGTGTTGGATATTTAAAGCAGAAAGGTGTGTTCCACCTGTGCCAGCTGCTTGATGAACTGAGTCATTCCTAGGGAAATATCAGTAGAGACAGTTATTAGGGCCTTATTGGGCCCCTATGTACAGCAGTTACACCCCTGGTGATGGTTAAATCTGTCCCATTTTGCTTCGTGGAAAAATTTGCAAAATTTGAAAAAGGCATATTTTCAAATATATTCATTTATTTTTTAGACTTTTTTTTTTTACTGCACAGGTATTGTAGTTCATTTCTGTGTATTTCCTTTATTTTTAGAAATCAAAAGTGTTATGTATTTCATGTGCGGCCCCAGAAAATTTTTCTTCTTCGAATGTGGCCCAGGGAAGCCAAAAGGTTGGACACCCCTGCTGTAAATTATAATTCATAATGTACCCCCTAAGTTATAAAGATATGTGATCACCTCAGAGTTATGCGGCCTTATGCTTTTATATGGTCACATAACTCCTCTGAGACTTATAATATCTTTATAAATTACAGTAGGGGGTACATTATCCACTATATAATATATATATATATGTATATATACAAATGAAATATGCGTGTATGTAAGTAAAAGACCAGCACGCAGTTATGTGTGGGCTGCTTTGATTTTTTTGCCAGGGCTGCTTTTTACTCCCAGTCCGGCCCTGACGGAGACCCTCCTATACCATTAAATCATCTTCCTGAGTTGTTTTGGTCACGGTGGCTAATTACAGGCTAATTACAAATGAAAACAGGACTTCAGCCTATGGAGGGAATGCACTGCCCCCAGCCCAGCGTGATGATTTAACTGTGTCGGAGGGTCGCCTTTACTAAGGTTCACCAGGCTGGGGTGGCTTTGGGGAGCTTTTATATTTCTCGGGCAGCTTCTTTTCACTAATACCAACACGTTCCTATTTTTAGTCTGCTAAAAATCATTTAAACATTAAAGAAACACAATAGGATTGATTTCTCATAAATAAGGATTAATTATATCCTATAATATACAAACTACAGTTTTGTTATTGCAGAGAAAAAGGAAATGTGTTTTAAAACTTTGCATTATTTGATTAAAATTGAGTCTATGGGAGATGACCTTCCCAGAATTCAGACCTTTCTCTGTGCAATTTTGTATGGAGTTTGTCGTGTTTGCCTACAATGCAGCACTGTTCCCGACAATTACAATGTAATTGCTGATGCTCACAGTTTTGCTTTCAGCGCAATTGGGTCTGATGCATTTTGCCCCAAATTGGTCTCAGATACATCCAAAAATGTTTGACATTATTAAATTGACATTTTACCATTATTCTTTGGGTTGTGCTTGCTGTGCATTAAGACCCAGACAACAGCGACAAACCTGAAACAACCACCTCCTTCGTCAGTAATGTGGGGAGCGTGTTCAGGCACAAGTACCTTTAGTGCATGGAACCAATAGGCACCATAGGCCGATAACCCACTTTATACGGCCTGATGATGTCATACAAAGTAGCCCTACTGCAGGGGCCTAAAAATCTCATATCTTGCAAGAGACTATAAAGACTGTAGTTCAGCAAATGCTCTTGTATCGCTTTCCTGCTGGGATTACCTGCCAGCTAATATTTGTTATAGGTTTGAAATCCATATATGGTTGCATTCTGACAGTTCATAGAATAGTAAACTATAATGTACTTTTCAATAATAATAAAGATGTAGATATATATCATAATATAGTTTTTAATTCATGTTAAATAGTGTGTAATCATTTTTGAAATGTAAGACCTGTATTTCTAAACTCTAAAAAAAAACATTAGGACCATTTGTGTCTGGGGACTTTATGTTTTAGAACTTCTTCATATTTGTCAGATACAGGCAGTTATTTTGCCCAAGATAAATGTACCTCTTAGAACTATGATTTAAATATCAAGATTAGTCAGAATTAAAATATACTGTAAATATCAGGAGTAGCAGATCTGTGAGCTAGAAAGGCGTTTGGTATGAGAGGGCTAATCAGAATCCATTGCAGTGGGAAATGATGCTGGAAATTACCTTAGTCTTATAAACTTACTGACACTAAACAGAATCAGTAGTTGAACTACTGGGGGTGCCAAGACCAAGACCCGGACCCCCTCGAGGCCTGCCGGAGGTTCACACTCTTGCGAATCTGCTTTCGGAGGGGGACGGGTCCCAGCATAGCCTGTATCTGTTCCGTTACTGATCAGAATATATTGTAATGTGAAGTGATGCTGGAAATCCCGTAGCCTTAGATACTGAGAGTAAAATATAACATTTCATGTAGAATTAGATTTCTTTCAAAACAAGAATAAGAAGTGTGGAATTGACAACTCGCTTCACACTGTTTACGCAATACACCTAGAAACATCTACAAGATCTGACAGTGAACAAACTTCTTGACCTATTTCATCTGCCCTATTCTATCTTATTTACAACCTCAGGCTCTAGTTGTCATTTCCAGCTTATTATATATTTGATTGCTGTATATGCTTGAGCAGGTCTTTCCCATTTATTGTCTTTAACAGTGTTTCACTCCTTTATGCAATGCAGTCTGTGAAGAAGAGCTAAAATAGTACCTAATAAATATGTAGGTTTGTAATAACATGCTACAAATTCGGAGACTTTCGAAAGCTCTGAGACATGATACTGATTGGCATGGATGAATCATACATTGTACAAGCTATGAGCTCACAAATTCTAGTAGCCTGAGTCGGTTTTTAGCTGGATGTATCCGTATGCAGAGGAGATTATGTTAAAATGTATAAGATCAAATAAGCAGAAATTATTATGAATACTCATGTTCCATACATCACTGGTGTCCCTGCTGGTTTAAGTTATGAATTCAGAAAGTTAAATAGTTGTGGTTCAAAGTACTCAAAAAAATGTGTAACAATTTTCATGGACAGTACTGTCAAACATATCCTCAATTATATCTCATACCACAAGAGTCAACGGGAAAATAATATGCCAGCGCTGAAGATTTAAAGCTGCAAATCTAATACATATGTAAAGGAAATCTTGTAAGTCCACAAACTATATATTGTATCCAGAGTTGAACCAACCATGATAGCAAATAAAGTAACTCCTTGACAGTGGCAACTGTTTTTTTTTACCCTTTTTTTTTTTTTTTTACCATGCCAAGGGCATGGGGTTTCAGGAGCTGTTTTGTATTATGTCATAGAACTATCTGGGGTCTCTTTGACCTGGATGTTCAGAGATGATGGAATAATGTGGAAATGTTTTATCTAGGCAAACAGGTTTCACTCAGACAGACAGCAAGGCTAAAAATCATGTAAAACCATCATATTAGGAGTAGCGATGGGTGAATTTCTCCCATTTTTTGTGAAAAATTAATACAAGTTTGGACGCGCATCTGAAAAGTTGCTTGCATCAATTTTGACGCTGGCGTTAAAGTCTATGGCGAATTTTCGTGGGAATTTAGCGAATTCATTCACCAGCGGCGAAACGTGGAAATTCACTGCGAATTGTGCCAGTCAAATTTATTCGCCCATCACTAATTAGGAGTCAATTTTGTATTTTTTCTGAAAAATGCATGACCTGCAATCATAGAAGTGAAACAAAAACACCTTTTTCCTCAATGAGCTATGTACCTGGTATTGTGCTTTAGAATTATATTATCTGTAACAACCAGCAGCAAATCTGTTGTAAAATCATCTATAAAACTTTTTTTGCAACTGTGTTTGAGCCAATATGCAGTTGGATTCCTTTGTCAGCTTATGTTGGTCATGGGCTTTGGGTCTGTATCTAAAACCTTATATAGCACTGAAAAAAGCAAAGACTTTAATTTGAAAGACTGTATGAAAAATCTTTATTTCCCTTTATCCCATCAGGAACATTAAGTCTATGCAGGCAACCATCCTATCCTAAAGAGCTCTCAAGTATTCCATACTATTAAGCAGTGCATGGAGACAACTGAAAAAATGTCAGTGTGAAAATGTGAATTAAATGTGAATTAAAGGGAGGAAATATTTGCAAAACCACTGAAAATACAAAAATATGAAAGTGAATCATCCTGGAATATCAATATCTATATGGTAATTATTATTATTATTATTAACATGTATTTATATAGCGCCAACATATTGCGTAGCACTGTAAAGTAAATGTGATTATACAACTACATCACATGAATTACATATATAGAATATATGGAGTAACAAACATTACAATCAATACAGGTACAAAAAGGTGAGGAAGGCCCTATGCATAGGCATACAGTCTAAAGGGAAGGGAGTAATACACAAGGTGTGGGAGTGGGCATAATCGAAGTAAGTGGGTGAGAAATGTGGTATTGTATGTGGTGTTGCATTTGGTAGTTAAGCAGAGTGAGGGTAGGCTTCTCGAAAGAAGTGTGTTTTTAGAGATTTTTTGAAAGCAGAAAGGTTGGGAGAAAGTCAGATAGACCGTGGGAGAGCGTTCCAGAGGAGGGGTGCAGCCCTTGCAAAGTCTTGAATGCGAGCATGTGAGGAGGTAATGAGAGAAGAGTTGAGTAGCAGGTCAGTAGAGGAGCGTAGTAAGCGAGTGGGTGAGTATATAGAGATGAGTTCAGAGATGTAGGGTGGGGCAGAGTTATGAAGTGCTTTGAAAGTCAGTGTCATTAATTTGAATTTGATTCTGAAAGGTAACGGAAGCCAGTGCAGGGATTGACAGAATGGCATGGCAGAGGAGGAGCGGTTGCTGAGGTGTATGAGCCTCGCAGCAGTGTTCATTATGGACTGGAGAGGTGACAGTCTCTGGAGGGGGAAGCCAATTAAAAGAGAGTTACAGTAGTCTAGACGTGATATGATGAGAGAGTGAAAAAGAATTTTGGCAGCGTCTTGGGTGATAAATGATCGTATTTTGGATATGTTCCTTAGGTGGAAGTGACATGATTTAATAAGTGACTGGATGTGAGGAGTGAATGACAGGGCAGAATCTAGGATAACCCCAAGGCACCCGTAATGAACTCTCCCTTAAAACAGGAATGTTCCAATCCACCTGTGGAGCTAGGCGGTGCCGAAGCAGTACTGCCCTTTTCTTATCTTCTTTATAGGTAAACACTGTCTCTGACTTTGTCTATCCTCATTGCTACTGTCTAACATTTACTAAACATCTACACTTATTTTCTTTTCTTAAACATGCCCATATTCCTTTCTAGCACTCCAGCTGTAAACTCCAACCTAATGATGTCTTCAGTCAATCAACAAAGGCTTCAAGTGAAGGTTCAGTACCATGGAGAGATCACATCTGTAAAATCAATATCTGCTGATCTTCTTTCCTAGCTTCTTGTGAATAAATGCTTCTTTTCCAACATTTAAATCAAATTTGATTCTTTAAGATGGTTGTCAAATGCTATGATTGCTTTATATAATCTTCTATATTGCCTTGTGATTCCATACAGTAAGTTGTACATCCTAAAAGATAGATATCTTATTGAATCTGAGTATACAGAAAACAAGTTCAACAACCTTTCCGGCATTTTAGCATATTTCTCAGTTTAGTTCATTTTATTTTCAATGATTTCGTTTGCTGGTTTGATTTATGGTTTGTTTAAAAGGAAACCATGCTATTTTTTTTAATGCTGATTATTGGGGAAGAACACTCTTTTTTAACACCCATATCCATCTTTGGTTTCAGTAATATGAAGACAAAACATTCTCCAACATTATTCTACAGTAAATGTTTCTGATTGATTTGCTCAGATGCTCTACTTTGCATATCTGTTATATGATCAACACAAACTAGCCAATTAGTCCCCCAGAGTAGAGATTAGAAAACCAATTGCTATTCATTTCAGTGATCTTGCTTGATTTCATATCTCACTAAAAATGTTGTTCTATTCTGCAGTTTAAAGAGAAGTTTGCTGCAGAAGATTTAATTTGTCAATTTATGGGTATTCTATAAAATGTCAGCCAAACCTTGCAAAATAATTCTTATTGCATGAAAATACCAGCATAATAATAACCAGAATAACATATAGTTTCAAGGTAATGTCCTTTAAACAAGGAACCCAATAAAAATAATCAGGTATAAATGTTTTATTGAATAAGAGATTAAAGGACCAGTATGTTTAATTGTTAACATCCTAACTTTACTAATATCAATCAATTATTCATATTCTATATAATGATTTGCCAACCTTTTGAATCCATGGGCAACATTCATATGTAAAAGGAAATGGGGAGCAACACAAGCATGAACAATTTTCTTGGGGTGCCATATAAGTGCCATTTGGTAGCCCCTATGTGGATTGTCAACCTACATTGAGGCTCTGTTTGGCAGTACAGCTGGATTTATAAAACCAAAACTTGTCTCCAAGCCTGGAATTCAAAAATAAGCAGGTACATTGAAGCCACTCCATGTTTGGCCCTTGCGAGGTAGAGAATTAGACTACCAGTGCACTGATAATTGCCCCACATAACGGACTCCTGCTAACAACATGGGTGCAACAAAGGGGGTAGTGTTGTATACTGGTAAGGGCAAGGGTCAATTTATATTAGTAGGATTTGTACATACACAGAAAATAGTTCCACGTGCCCTGTCCACTCTCTCTTTGTCCTCTTCAGAAGACATTGGTTGGTTGGAAGGCCTGCACTTCTGATTTTTCCAGCTGTAACAATTTTAGACCTTCCCCCTGTCTTAAACATAAAACCAAAATACAATATTTAGAAATATTTCCAGCCACCCTCCACTGAACAAACTCTTGGTTACTTGGTTACTTTTGTGTTCCAAATTTCCTATTGTGGAAACCATACTCGCAACTGACACTGGTTATTGTCTAATCAAATAATGTCTGAGTGGTATGTTTTTTGATCAGGTGAAAATGGGTACATAGTTACATAGTTAAATAGTTAAATTGGGTTGAAAAAAGACAAAGTCCATCAAGTTCAACCCCTCCAAATGAAAATCCAGCATCCACACACACACCCCTCCCTACTTTTAATTAAATTCTATATACCCATACCTATACTAACTATAGAGCTTAGTATCACAATAGCCTTTGATATTATGTCTTTCCAAAAAATCATCCAAGTCATTCTTAAAGGCATTAACTGAATCAGCCATCACAGCATCACCCAGCAGTGCATTCCACAACCTCACTGTCCTGACTGTGAAGAACCCCCTACATTGCTTCAAATGAAAGTTCTTTTCTTCTAGTCTAAAGGGGTGGCCTTTGGTACGGTGAACCACTTTATGGCTAAAAAGGTCCCCTACTATTTGTCTATAATGTCCTCTAATGTACTTGTAAAGTGTAATCATGTCCCCTCGCAAGCGCCTTTTTTCCAGAGAAAACAACCCCGTACCCTCATAATTTAAGTCTTCCATCCCTCTAACTAATTTAGTTGCACGTCTCTGCACTCTCTCCAGCTCATTTATATCCCTCTTAAGGACTGGAGTCCAAAACTGCACTGCATACTCCAGATGAGGCCTTACCAGGGACCTATAAAGAGGCATAATTATGTTTTCATCCCTTGCTTTAGTAGCCACAGAATGACACTGCCCAGAATTAGACAACATGTTATCTACAAAGACCCCTAGATCCTTCTCATTTAAGGAAACTCCCAACACACTGCCATTTAGTGTATAACTTGCATTTATATTATTTTTGCCAAAGTGCATAACCTTGCATTTATCAACATTGAACCTCATTTTCCAGTTTGCTGCCCAGTTTTCCAATTTAGACAAATCACTCTGCAAAGTGGCAGCGTTCTGCACAATTTAGTATCATCTGCAAAAATAGAAACAGTACTTTCAATGCCCACCTCCAGGTCATTAATAAACAAGTTGAAAAGCAAGGGACCTAGTACAGAGCCCTGCGGTACTCCACTAACAACACTGGTCCAATTAGAATATGTTCCATTTACCACCACTATTTTAGCCAGTTCTCTATCCAGGTACAAATACTATGTTCCAGGCCAACATTCCTTAATTTAACCAGTAACCTTTTGTGTGGCACTGTATCAAATGCTTTAGCAAAGTCTAAGTAAATCACATCCACTACCATCCCAAAATCGAGGTCTCTACTTACCTTCTCATAAAAAGAAATTAAGTTAGTCCGGTGAGATCTATTACGCATAAAACCATGCTGGCACAAACTCACAGTATTATGATTTGCTATGAAGTCCAATATCTTATCCTTTATTAACCCTTCGAAAAGCTTTCCTACTACTGACGTCAGACTAACTGGCCTATAGTTTTGAGGCTGAGAACGGGATCCTTTTTTAAAAAGAGGCACCACATTAGCAATTCGCCAGTCTCTCGGCACTATGCCAGATCTCAATGAATCCTGAAAAATTAAGTAAAGAGGTTTGGCAATCACAGAGCTAAGCTCGCTAATTACCCTGGGATGAATACCATCTGGCCCTGGACCTTTGTTAATCTTAACATGTTCTAGTCTCTTTTGAATTTCTTCATGTGTGAACCATGCATCATTAGTTGTATTACTAGAATTGGTACTGTTAAGAAGGAAACCTTCACTTACTGTTTCCTCATTTGTGTAGACAGATGAAAAATATGAGTTCAGAATCTGCGCTTTTATTTTGTTTTCATCAACCAGCTGACCCCCCCTCTGATAGTAAAGGTCCCACCCCTTCCTGCTTCATTTTTTTTTACTATTAACATATTTAAAAAATAATTTTGGATTTTTTTTACTGCTTGCTGCAATATCCTTTTCTATATCAATTTTAGCTTGCCTTATAGCTTCTTTGCATGATTTATTGGCCTCCTTGTACCTTATAAATGATTTGGCTGTCCCAGCTAACTAAAAAGCTTTAAAAGCACGTCTTTTCTTACCCACCTCAACACCAACACTTCTATTGAACCAAAAAGGTTTTGCTTTGCAATGACGTTCCTTGCTTACAAGTGAAATATACTGACAAGTATATTTATTAAGCAGCATTTTAAAGACTTCCCATTTTTGTCCCATTAGATGCCAAATAAGGGCTGTGATTGGTCATTGGTAGCCTCTATGTGGACTAGCAGCCTATAGGAGGCTCTTTTGGTCAGTACATATGTTTTTAAGCAACTTGCCTCCAAGCAAAGAATTCAAAAATAAGCGCCTGCTTTGAGGTCCCCGAGAGCAACATCCAAGGGGTTGGAGAGCAACATGTTGCTCATGAGCCATTGGTTGGATACCACCGTCCTAGAGTGTTGGTACCTTTTCTTTGTAATACACCCCACCTTTGTATAGCACACGTAAGTGGATACTGGTCATATATTTACAAACTTTTGGTAGATAAAGGGAGCACAACCTTCTACTTAGTAATTTTGGGGATCCCTATAACCTTTCAATAAAGAAAAGAACTGGAAGGAGAAAGGGAAAGCCGAGTTCATTATGGTAAAATTTCACCCAGTTCATGAATTTTTCCACAGTATTCCAAATTTAGTAATGAAACACAGTGAAACACATCAGTTTTGCTCATCGCAAATAAGGAGCTGTGCATAATCTAGCCTCTCAGATTCTCCAGCTGATTCTCCAGCTGATTCCATATCAGGCATACCGATAAGCAGGAGCTCAATATTTACAGGGAAGAACTGATAAAAAGGTATTGTCTGTATTTTTTAATTTTATAGCATTTCTAGGGTTAATGAAAAATCTTTCTGAAGGATGAGTATGTGAGTCCTATTATTAAAGTGGACCTGTCACCCAGACACAAAAATCTGTATAATAAAAGTCCTTTTCAAATTAAATATGAAATCCAATTTCTATTTTTTATTAAAGCATTCATAGCTGTTGTAAGCTCATTTAAAAATCTCAGCTGTCAATCAAATATTGTCTGCCCCTCCTCTATGCCAGTGGCATAGAGGCGGGGCAGACAATTACTTTCACTTTCCATTCAGCACTTCCTAGATGTCACTGCTCTCCACACATTCCCCCGTTCTCTTTACCATTTAATTGTGTAGCCAGGGCATAGTAATGGACATTGGGTCCCCCATTCTGGTGCACAAACAAGATTCTGAGATGATGCAAGACTTGCCTTAATAACAGTGTCCACAAAATTGCTCCTGCCTGCTTGTTATAATTATGAATTCCCAGACTGAAGGAAACAAGATTCAAATCATTTATATAATGTAATTAAAGTTCATTTTGCTTGACTAATGTGATAAAATAGGATTTGGAATGGTTTTTTTGGGTGACGGGTCCCATTTAATCAAAAAACAAACAGTATAGTGGTTTCATGCTGGATTTCTAGATCGCCTACAGGACATTAATGAATAATTCAGGAATGGCAAGTTAATGAAATACTAAGACCATTAAACAAAAAAGATTTCATTTTAACGACATTATATTTTTACCTCTAATCTCTGCCTCTCATTGCCACTCACGACTTAACAACGCAAACAATCTATAATAATACAAATCCTTTCAGGCAATGGCTTATTTGAAACTATTAATCTGGTTTCACTATTGACAAGGAATATATGTACTTTGATGTTTACTGCACGTTGAGAGCCTTAAAGGCAATGCTATAATTTGTTCCTGTTCTTTCAGGCTGTTATGAGGTCAGCATTCTAGCAATCTAAAGGTCACACGCCACTGGCTTGGAGCTTCCTAAAAGAACAAGGAACATTTTATTAAAAGCCAAATGCAATTTTAAAATATAAATTACAGTGTTAAAATATATAACTGTGCAGTTTAGGGTAATATAGCATATTCAGAGTTATTTTTAATTCATGTTCTGGACACATCTTGAGGGATGCTTCATGCAAACATTATACATTTATCAAAGTAGCACACAATGTATATTACATAATATTAATGTAAATTGCAAGTTGCCATGATTTTTACACACAATGCAGCAACATTACAGGTGTGTGCTAAACACCTCGCATCATAACTTGCTCATGATTCATCAATGCAGAGGCACAAATCTATTTGCTCTGGCAAAACGCAAGTGTCACTACAAGATTTTTGTAGTAGTATTTCATTAACATGACACAAATCACTGAATTGTTTGTATTGATATAACCCACTGAGGAAACTTTAACACCTGCTATTCTCCAGAGAAGACCACAATAGCATCCATTAGTAAATTTTCCATTAATATTGGGCCATCATTAATTGACTTTATTCATTAAAGGAGAAGAAAAGCTACCAATGCAGTTTATTGCCAATAGATTAGCCACAACAATGCAAGCTAGAACACCATTTTTATTCATTAGAATGCTTTTCCGTACCATAAACAGCTCTAGACACGGTCTCGGTTTGTTTAGCATAGCAGCTGACATATTAGCTTGCTGTGACATCACTTCCTGCCTGAGTCTCTCCCTGCTCACTCATAGCTCTTGGCTCAGATAACAGCAGGAAGGGGAGGAGGGAGGGGGAAAGGAGCAAACTGAGCATGCTCAAGCCCTAGCCCTGGAGGATTAAGCTGAAAACAGGAAGTCTGATACAGAAGCCCATGTATATACAATAGAAGGAAAGAAATGCAGTGTTTCTTTTGACAGAGGACTCGGATCAGCATTACTTTGAGGGTTTACTGGTGTATTTATATAGACCTTTCTGATAAAGCTTACTTTGTTTTAACCTTTCCGTCTCCTTTAAAGCTACTTCTGCATATCTGTGCTCACCTCCTTTTCCAAGTAGTTTGCAAGTGTGCCTATTCAAATAGGGAACCCTGCAGTTCCCACAGTAATCTGTGTCAAAAGTCATAGAAAACTTGCGCCTAATGGATCACGCGGAGAGTTAATCTGAACTGCATGTGCAGCTGGAAAAGAGGACAGACACCACCTTCTGTGTGAGCAATAACTTCTTGCTTTATAGAACTCAGAATAAACACAAACAGCATACCTCCCAACATTTTAAAAACAGAAATAGGGACAAAAAGATTTGCCAGGCATATTTTTTTACCATGCTCATTTTATGGCCACACCCCTAATTACCATGTCTGTTTTACAAAATTTGGCAGGTTATGGAAAGTTTGAACACATTTCTGGGAGTTTTAGGGTCTGGTTTTATGTGTTATTACAGTTTTGCTAATGAAGGTGACTTGCCGTTTAAGCTGCAAGTCACCATTTCCCCAAGAGACCTGCTTATCTTAAATTGTTACAATTGTTTCTTTGCTTATTTTAAAATGTTACAAATGTATCGAAGGGCACCTGACACATATTCTGGGCTCTCTGCCAAAAGCCAATTAAGTTTTAGAAACTTTGTATCCTGTTCAGTGCAGGAGTTCAAAGAAAAAGTCGCGACATTTCAGCAACAATCTGGGGCTGCGGGTTGAGCTGTCAAAATCGGGACTGTCCCGAGAAAAACTGGACAGTTGGGAGGTATGCTTCAGCATAACATATGAGCAACAGGAATTTTTATAGTGCTAACAGACACAGGAAGAGGAAGAAGAAAAGAGAAGTTTTAGATCAAGCATGACATCAGGTTGCTAAGCAACAATATACCCTCCCTGCAGTAAGTAACATTTTGATGCACAATCTCTGTCTGTTACATTCCAACATTTGGAATGTTCATGCATTTGTGTCTGTACATGCATTTTGGAAAGTCAGTGAGAATGTGACCGCTCAAGACTCACCCCTCTATATCAGTCTCCCCAATCAGCTCTATGAGCTCTGTGTGCTCAGCCACAAGCGCTCCAACTGTGATAAATCCAAAAGAAAAATGTTGCAGGCGGCTCTCCGGATAAGTATAAAGAGGTGTCTTTATTGTATCATAGTGGGTAACATCATCGCCTTACGCGTATCGGGAAAGCATTCCCTTAGTCAGAGGCATCCTATGCCTCTTTATACTTATCCGGAGTGCCGCCTGCAACATTTTTCTTTTGGATGTACATGCATTTTTACATATTTGCTGAAGTTGTGTTGGATGCAACTCCTGTCATGGTCACAATCATCCTGGATTTCTGTAAAATATGCCGCACATGAGTAGAAATAAAACATGGCTACTTGCACCCAAAATTGCACCATGTACTTGTCAACTATACAGTAAATAGTTTGATTTATCTTGGCAGTTAGTGATGTAAACTGTATCTCAAACATCCGTTTAGCAGAGCAAGTGACAGAAAAAACAGATGGAGATGAAAATGAACAGAAAAAATGTAATAACATGTAAATACATATATCCATAACAACAGAACTCTTAAAACGTCAGAATAGTAAGATAAATAATTAGAAAACTATAGAAAAACTAGAAGAAACACGTTGCTTCACAGTATCACTATCTACATCCAATTCTAACTTCTTCTACTAATAAAAAGAAACCATCATATTAACGTAGTATAAATGTTTGACTATAGCAAAGTAAAATGAAACACTGGCTCATCTTATCCAGTGCGAAATCAATCAAATCCCAGAACCTGAAGCATTCATGTCAAGTCTGTTTTAATTTGTTCCACTAAGGAGATAAATAGTCCTTGTTTCTCACTACCTTAGCCTAATAAAAACAAATGCAAATTAATTTTACAGTAATGCTAATGAGCATGCTCTGCCTATCATTCAAAGTGAAAGCCCAGTTATAGATTTTACTGCCCTAAGTGACATCACTACTGCGGGTCCAGTCTTTAGCGTCCATTCATAAAATAACAAATGCAATCACTTGATAAACCAGGACTACTCTTCTTTCAGAAAACATGACATTTTGGGGTTTGTGTCTAGTGCTTGATCATGCCAGTGCAAACAAACAGAGCAAACCATGGCAGGGAACATTTCTAGTTTAAATGACACTTGTACACATCTTGGAATTACTTTTATCATTTTTAAAATGCGGCAATTTAATTTTAGACATGTATTGCAAGTAGTCAGATGGACAGAATTAACCTGGACAGCTACAGAGTTTGTTAACATGGAATAGATTGTTATTTAAGTATTGATGTTAAAATATACCATGGGCTCAGTTATTATTAATGGATGTTGTGTTGTTTTGTCCATAATGCATGTTCCCAACCCACTCACCCACTTTTTATTCATTCCTATGGGATTTGTAGAATGGTATTTATCAGCTGGTGAAATTTTGAGTTTGCCATTTCATAAATACACTTCTAAAAATCCCATAGGAATGAACAGAAAGTGGGTGCGATTTTATGCAATGCGCTCTATTTCACACTTTGATAAATGTTCCCCTTAGATTCACCTGGTGCACTTCAGTCTAATCTTTGAACTGCCGCAATGGAACATATGCTATTGCTCCTCTCATTGGTATACCATATCTTTTAAGAGACCCTCAGCAGATTTTTTTTCCAGGCCCCATCAGTTTCACTGACAAGCCCTTTGCCGTCAACCACAACCCTACCAGGAGAGGCTTCAGTTTGAACTGGGTGCCTTTCTTCTTCAACCCAAGGTCTCTTGTATTGTAGTTAAGGTAGCACCAACTATAGGGGTGCAAGCAGGGGCGCTGCTGCCATGAGGCCATGAGGCTTCTAGTAACTTAAAGAGCCAAAATTCTTATTTTTAATAAGAATTTCAGCTCTTCTATTGCAGAGAGTGCAATTGTGCGCTCTGAACTAGCGATGTGTGTCCCCCCACTGACACTTTCCGGCACATGGAAAGGTAAGCGCCGGGTGTGAGGGGGGCGGCATCTGAAAGGCAGCCTTTGGTGCAAAAAGCCCCTGGGTGTAAGTGCTAAGTATATGGGTCCTGTGCATTCTCCTTAGACAGGTTGAACGTAATATTTATTAACACAAACAATACTAAAATTATTCTTAGGGTCACACCAAAAGGACAGGTAGAAATAAACAAACACTTCTTTCCACAGTAATTATATTTACAAATAACTTTAAAACCATTAAAAATAATGTATTAATATATACTGAAAATTATAATTTGAATTATATTTTCTTTCATTATGCAAAATTTAAAAAAAAACTGTTTTTGGGTGGAAACTCCCTTTAACTATGTTATATGTCTTTCTCTATCTATCACCTACTTTATTTGTTGAGTTACTCATACTGACACAAAGGTCAGGCTTAACCCAGCAATAAGTAGCACTGTTGTCTGATTCCATAGTATGTTCCCAAGACCCAGTGCTTAATGAGAAAAACGGTACCACTAGAGGTCGAGAAATGATGCAATTAGTTTTAGAATACTATGATCTTTTACACCATAAAACCTATAGAAATCAAAGCCCAGGGCAGGAAATGAGAAGGTCCAAGTGAGTAATTTGTCAGTTTGAATATTTCAGCTCTTCCTCTAGAAAAGAGACTAGAGGTCACCTATGCACAGATAGATCAGACACTGCAATGTGTATATACAGTTGTGTTCAGAATAATAGCAGCCACACATCCCGAACCTGATCAATCACTGTTTTTGTTATTATTATATTTCTACATGGCAAATACGGTGGAAACCAACAGACCCAACAGTCATGACATGCATGCTGCTGATTCTGTGTAATTGAATCATTAATTGAGGCTTCTTCAAAATCATAATAGCTTGTTCCAAATAATACCAGTGTGGAGTTCAATAAGTGAGGCCATTCATTCTGTCAATTATGGCCCTTATTTAAGGAAGAAATACAGCAAATGTTGTGCATGCTGGTTATAGTGCTTTTCTCTCTGATAATCTGAGTAAAATGGGTCTTTGCAGACATTGTTCAGAAGAACAACGTACTTTGATTAAAAAAATCATTGGAGAGGGGCGATATATAAACATGTGGAGAAAATGATAAGCTGCTCAGCTAAAATGATCTCAAATACTTTAAAATTGCAACCAAAACCTGAAAGACGTGGAAGAAAATATTCAAAAAGATAGAAGAATAGCCAAAATGGCAAAGACTCAGACAACGATCAGCTCCATGAAGATCAAAGAAGGTCTTAAGTTACCTGTGATACTGTTACAATTAGAAGATGCCTATGTGAAGTCAAGCTATCGGCAAGAAGCCCCCGCAAAGTCCCATTGTTGAAAAAAATTCTGCTGAACAGGTCACAAATTGCCAAAGAATACAGTGACTGGCCTAAAGGGAAATGGTGCAACATTTTGTGGACTGATGAAAGCAAGATTGTTAATTTTGGGTCTAGGGGCCCGCAGACAGTTTGTCAGACGACCCTTAAACACTGAATTCAAGCCACAGTACAGTGTGAAGACAGTGAAACATGGTGGCACAAGCATCATGATATGGGGATGTTTCTCATACTATAGTGTTGGGCTTATTTATCACATACCAGGGATCATGGATCAATTTCAATACATCAAAATACTTGAAGAGGTCATGTTGCCTTATGTCGAAGAGAAAATGTCCTTGAAATGGGGGTTTCAACAAGACAACGACCCCAAACACATCAGTAAATAAGTAACATCTTGGTTCCTGACCAACAAGATTGATGTTATGAAGTGACCAGCCCAATCCCCGGAACTTAATCCAATAGAAAACTTGTGGGGTGACATCAAAAATGCTGTTTCTGAGGCAAAAGCAAGAAATGCAGAAGAATTGTGGAATGTAACAGGTGCCAGAAGCTGGTGGACTCCATGTAACACAGATGTGCAGCAGTTTTCTGATTATACAACTAAATATTAGTTCAGTGATTCAAAGGAAAGCGAAACATTTTTAAATTTATACAGTGAATCTTTGAGTTTGTACAGAAGAATGCAGACATTGCTGTTTTTTGAACAGATTAATATTCCCTTTTCTTCACTTTCTGTAAAGGAATAATTTAATAAATTTTTCTTCATGTTTTGATTTGTAATAGAATGTGCAATGTTCCCAACGCATTTGCGTGTATGGAAATAAAAGCTATTATAAGGATTTTGAGCTTTATTCACTTTTTTAAATAAGAAAATTATAGTTTGCAACGTTATTTGTGAGCTATGATGTGCATTACAACTCAGATATGTTGTTCTGTACAATACAATGATTTATTGGCTGGTATCATGCACACATTAATGGGTGAATTTGCACTAAGACTTGGGTAGGACAAGCCTCCCCAAACCTGTCGGAAAACATGCAAATTAGCCAACGCTAGTGTAACTTCGAACTGCTGAGCGGATTTTTGCTAGCGCAACTCTGGCAGTGTTCTGTACCCTGTGCACAACTTCGGATCTTTGTGAAATAGTGTTGTCCAAGCGAATTTACGCATGGCGAAGTGTTGCGATGTGCGCAAAGCCAGCGCTGGCGAATTATCGCCGGTTAGTGAATTTGCCCCTTAGCAAAAAAAAAGAACGTGTGATCAATTATCATAATGAATTCTCAAGTCAAAAAACATCAAGGGTTTTAGATGTTGAACCCTTTTAAATGTTTTATTCTTGCATAAATTAAAATGGATTTGTTTTCAATCAAGTCTTAAAACTAGATAATGAGAACGCAATAAAAGGGGTGTCACCTTCCAAACAGTTTTTTTTTCAGTTGAGTTGTTTTCAGATTGTTAACCAGAAATATAGACTTTTTTCAACTGCTTACCATCTTTTATTTTTTATCGTTCAAAATCTCAGTTTATAGTTGAATGTTTGTATATGTTGTTTGAGCCTGGCAGCTTGATCCAGTTGCAGATTCTGAACTGTTTCCTTGCTACATTAGTTGACACATTTCTCAGCAGTATCTGTGGAATATTAGTAACTATTGTATCAGCTGCAGTCTTTAACTAAACTTATGGATTCTACTCAGCAGGGACAAAGATAAAAAATGTATCAACTTAATGTATCCATTTAGAACAGAGTCTGCAACCCATTCTACCAGAGCTGCTTTAAAAGTAGAAAACGAAAACTTTTCATTTCAATATTAGAAAAATTATCACAAATAGAAAATAAAAAGCAATTGAAACGTCTTTATTTCTGGTGAACTATCTGAAATCAAATGAACTGAAAAAAAGTATTTAAAGGTGAACAACCCTTTTAAACAAATTAGTCAAATGATACTGCCACCACCATTTTACACAAATGGGAAAAACTCTTATGTAGAAATACAGTGTTTACATTTTGCCTGACATAATGCTTTTGTCTCATCTGTCCATATATGTATGGACAAATACAAAAGGTCCTCTGCACTAACCCATTAGCAATATATATTAGTGTAGGGATGTGAAAATTTAGGCAGGACAACACTACATGATATTTACATTACTTTAAAACACTTACATTTTTTGGTGTTACTGTTCCTTTAAGCGTGTCTCTGAACTAGTCAAGAGCCATACCCTATATAAGCGGCATTTTCAAGACCAAGTATCTGGACTTCACGGCACACCTCTTAACCCACTAGCCTCTCTATTAATACCCCTTAATGTCATTATGCCCACACATCAAATGTGAAATATCAAAATAAAACCAGCTCTTAGTGTGGTGCCTCACTCACCCCTCTCGACCCTTCACCGAATAAGTGTATCCAATCTAGCCTGCCTAGATGCAACATTGAAATATTTAAAATAATAATAAACATAAAAATAAACATAAAACAAAAAATGAAAAAACTAACTTTAAAATAAAAATAAAACAGAAAAAACCTAAGCCAAAACAAAACGTCAGCAAATGCAATTAACAGTACTCCCTACATCTTTCAATGATAACCACTACAGTATATTGTACATTCATGTGTAACCTCCTATTAGTCACTGTTTGTGAAATTACAGTAATATCAGCTGCCTCCCTCGTCAGCTCTTCAAAACTGGTTAATGAAATGCAAATATGTTTATCAAAAAGAAGCAGAAGTAACTTGTGCAGCCCGATCATGCTGCTAGATCAGAGATTATTTTTAAATATTTCTTAGTGGCAAATGTGTTTATAGATGGAGTTGTATGCTGCTAGAGTTTGGATACAATCCAGTATATCTATTAGATCTGATCTTGTTCTGCTGAATACAACTAGTAATTTCCGTAAGTCTAAATATACAGAATAGATGGCTGGCCATTCGAATATAATCATTTGCTAACAACATGCGTTGTTAATTAAACACAGAAAACACTGTTCATATGAACTCAGTAATTTTAAAATATGCATTTTCATGTCAAGAACAGCAATTAACACTATGAGCCAAAATCAATACGGGATTAAGTGCATTACAGTTTCTTCAGTGCATGTAGGCAAATGACTTTCTGTGCTTGAATCCCACCTCCTTGCTTGATTCTATACCACCTATATCACTTAGGGTGTACAGGTAATATAACTGAATGCACCATTCATAAGGTTAGTGCTCACAGACTATACATAGTACTGCAGTAAATAACATGGAGTACCCCCCCCCCCCCCAATAAGAGGTCAGGTAGCCTGAAACATCAGTAGTAGAAAGCAACACAACAATAAAGAGAAGTGACTTGGAAACGGATAAGCATAAGTAGAAACTTGGCTTTGGAGAGACACTTAAGGTCCCCATAGACGCGACGATTCTTCTTGCCGAACGACCGATTTTAGGGAAGCCCGACCAATCCTTCGAAATTATCGTGCGGTTAGTGGTATTCGAACGATCGTACATCTTACGATTTTTCGGCCGACATCTGTCGGGAAATTGATCGGCCAGGTCAAAAAATCTTTGTCGGTCCCAGTGCAATCTCTCTATGTTTGCAGGGCCAAGCAGGCAGCTCCCCTTTGTTTTCCTGCCAAATTGGTCTTTTTAGTTGATGGTAGATTCGTACGATCGTACGATCGTTCTGAGAAGATCGTGGTCTCACGATCAGGATCTGATCTTTTAAAAATCTCAACATCTATGGCCAGCTTAATTAACACAGATGCAATATAACCATGCGTTTAAATTAAGATCAGTTTTTCCATAAATGTTTAAAAACATCCAAAAAGTGTTAGACTGGGGTACCTGGAGCCCAACAGAGAACCTCACCATATCGGTCCACCAAACACATAATCATAGCTGTTGCTGCAATGCTCCCCTCCCAAGCTACCACTGCTTTTACCTATAGGCACTATTTTTTGCATCAGTTAAATTGCATTCAAATACCATTATAGATGCTTCATGCTCAGGATTTTGGAGGAAGACTGATGTAGGGTTGCTCTCTTGCAGAGTAAGCATTATCTTCCCCCTACAGAAATAATATGTCATCCTTCCATATTCTGCTGTCTTTTTAATTAGTACTAAATAACCCCAGAGTGTTAAAATGATTGCTACTAAGAAACACGCACACATACATATATAGATATATATATATATATATTTTTTTTTTCCTAACAGCAGAACTGAAGTTTCATGGCAGGGACAGGATATGAGCGATAAAGAGAGCAGAATGCTACCATAAATCAAGCATGAAATAAGTGTAATCGTAAGACCTGTAGCTATGTAATGAGACATTTCTGTAATATTTCTGTGTACCGACTGTAACGAGTCTTAAAATTGGGAAATGGAGTCAAGTTGAAATAAGAAACTGTTAATTTTTTTCTAACGCTAGGAACTTGTGGTTCGGTATTGGGTCCACATTTATTTAACTTGTTCATTAATGACTTAGGGGAGGGTATTGTAAGTAATGTTTCAGTGTTTGCAGATGACACATAACTATCCAGCCCAATTAATTCCATCCAGGATGTGGCATACTTGCAACAGGATCTTGACAAATCTGGGCAGCTAAGTGGCAAATGAGATTCATTGTTGATTGTCATGCACCTGGGATATAGAAATATCCAAGCCACTTATACACTTAATGGGACTGCACTAGGCAAATACATAATGAAAAAGGACCTTGGAGTCCTTGTAGATGATAAACTTGCCTGTAGCAAGCAATGCCAGTCAGCAGCATCAAGGGCAAATAAGGTCTTGAGCTGTATTAAAAGGGGCATAGAGTCACGGGAGGAGGGGGTCATTCTTCCACTGTACAGAGCACTTGTACAGCCCCATCTAGAATATGCCGTACAGTTTTGGTCTCCAGTGTTCAAAAAGGACATTATTCAATTAGAGAGGGTACAAAGATGGGCAACTTAGTTGGTAAAAGGTATGGAAAATCTTAGCTATGAGGAAAGACTGGACAAGTTGGGGTTGTTCACACTGAAGAAGAGGCTCTTAGGGGGTGATATTATAACTATATACAAATATATAAGGGGATCATATAATAATCTCTCTAATGCTTTATTTAGGCAGTTCCAGCTGATACATGGGCACCCATTCCAATTAGAAGAAAATAGGTTCTATCTGAATATTTGGAAGGGGTTTTTAACAGTGAGAGCTGTGAAGGAGTGGAATTCTCTCCCTCAATCAGTCGTACTGGCTGATATTTTAAGAAGGGGTTGGATGGCAAGGAAATACAGGGTTATGGGAGATAGCTCATAGTATAAGCAAATCCAGGTACTGGTCCGATTGCCATCTTGGAGTCAGGAAGGAATTTTTCCCATTCTGAGGCAAATTGGAAAGGTTTCAAATGGGGTTTTTGCCTTCCCCTGGATCAACTAGCAGTTAGGCTAGTTATATATAGACTTAAAAGGTTGAACTTGATTGATGTGCGTCTTTTTTCACCCTAACTTACAATGTTACTATGTAACTACTGCATCACAAAAGGAAAAGCATCTTGGAAATGTGTGTGTGTGCTTTTCCTCATCTAATTAACATGGATGAGACTTTGCTGGGCATTTTCATTGCCACCTGTGTGCACTTTAACAGTGTTCTTCATTAAATGGACCATTCTGTAGACAACTGATCTGTGGCTTGCTGTGTGTCTTTTGTACCCTCAGTATCTGCTGAAATCATTCATTCTAAGCAACAGTAAAAAAAATTGCTGATTTGCTGCACTCCGATTTTGTGACACCAGTTAAAGCCTGGGGTAGGGTAAGATCAACTGAGCAGAACTAAATTTAGTTTAGATATATATATATATATATATATATATATATATATATATATATATATATATATATATATATATATATATATATATAGATATAGATAGATATATATATATATATATATATATATATATATATATATATATATATATATATATATATATATATATATATATATATATATATATATATATATATATATATACCAATTTGCTGTACAAAAAGCCGCACTACCAGGTCTTGTCAAAGGTGTAAAAAAGAAAATATTTATTTCGACGTTTCGGCTTCTATACTGAAGCCTTTCTCAAGAGGTGTGCACAGTGCAAATGACAGTCAATATTTAAACACAAAATGGCGCCAAGATCCACAGTATGACGTCATGACCTCATGTGGGCATCACCTAGTGAATGTGTATAAGTATAGCATACTAGAAAAGCGTTTCCCCTATGTGGTTGTACTTACAGTGTCCAGCATCTAAGTGGATCGAATAGTAGCTGGCAAAACATTCGTTATCCAAGTGCATAAGAAGTCCTGATAAAACCATGTGCAGAGAACAAACGATCTAAGTGACCCGTGTGCGCTTAATACTGATCATCACTTACCCCAGAGAGGACCAAGAGTGGCAGACGGAATTCGCTCTATGTCGCCTACACGGAGGGAGGCGTAATCCACATCACAGCCGGGCACCCCCTTGCGCAACTCCGAAAGCCGCCAGGCTGGCTCCTGATATCGGTAAATACCGATCTCCCAATGCGTCACTGCGTCTATACACGCCTCCTTGTCAGTGCCGGGTAACACCTGCACACAGCATCTGTGCGCCCTGTTTGTGCAGGCCGCTCCAATCGTTATTTGAACTCGCCTAAATTACCCATCTCACGCAAGGGGATGGAAGCTAGGGTGAGAATACATCACACTCTGCTCCAACCTCTTTTGCATGATCACACTGGTAGGCGAAAGTATTCCATCGTAGTATGATTGGCACTGGACCTTCAAAAGCGCTGTGACAAGGGAGAGGAGCGGCAGCCATCCCGCTCGTTACTGGCTCTATGTGGTTATTGCCTGTTTCGTGTTCTATGGCTCTACGGGGTGTCCAGCTGTTGGTTACGTCTTACCTGCCTAAGGCCCGTCCATCAAACCTGCCACTCCTTCCATGTGACCCTGGGGTCAGAACATAGCAACGATGTACTGAAGCTCATATGATCAGATTCTGTGAGAAAATAAAAACAAAAACAACCTTAAATTTACAGCTTACAAATTTCAAACCCTATATGATTGTATGTAATAAAACATTTCCACATTCCGAAATAATGTAGCAAAAAGCTTGTCCACATCTTTGTAATCCACAGATACTGTTCAAAGGGAATAAAGTCGATACATCAATGGAACGTTTCTTTCAACAGTCAGTGTGTTCCGCAAGACCAGTCACTCCATCGCCTTCACGCTCTATTAATAGAAAGGGGACATTGGAAGAGTCTCATTCAATCCCCTCGGGGCCAATGTGTCCAAAGTAAAAATCCACATGCTCTCTCTTTGCAATAACAGGAGATCCCTATTCCCTCCTCTCTTGGGAATCGGTACATGATCTATTATCATATGCCTGAATTGCGGAACTGTATGTCTCATTTTGAGCCAATGTCTGGGAACCGGTTGCTCCGCCTTTCCTGTGGTCAATGCGCTTCTAATCGCGCTGCGATGGTTGTTCATTCGTTCCCGGTAAGTTGTGGTGGCTTTACCCACGCAATGGAGTCCACATGGGCACCAAGCCATATATACAATATGGTCAGATGTGCACGTTACTCTACGTTACTCTACTCTATCTACTTCTATGGCCGTGGTAGTGCATTCCATCCTCTGTCCGCATATGAGTAAAGGGACTACTTCTTAGGACAACACAGGGTTACAGCAACCTTACAGCTTTACCGTTGTCCTAAGAAGTAGTCCCTTTACTCATATGCGGACAGAGGATGGAATGCACTACCACGGCCATAGAAGTAGATACGTCTGGAGAATACACCTTCACTTCCGAGGACGCTGAGAGGATACTGTTTGGCGAACTTCCTGACACTGAAGGTTCTGGTAGGACCCCTCGGGACTTGTATCACAACCTATTAAATCTTAAAAAGAGGGAAACTGATCTATTGTTACATGGGACTTATTTATCTGGCTACCATAGACAGAAGGTTATCCCCAGGGGTTTTAGAATCAGGAATGTTCCCACACTAGGAAGATCCAACACGGAGTTCTGCAGCAAGTGGTGTAGAATATTAAACAAATGCTCTTCTGACCTATTACTATTGGTGATTGAGTACGTGGGCACTGAGCTGAAACAGACCCAGAAAGATATTGTAGATTTTGAGACTCAACACTTGCTGCAGATCTCCCAGGACAAATTTGTGGATTGGATCAAGACTATAGAGACCAATCTCACTAAATACAAACAGGACCTGATTTCGTTTAAGGAAAGGAAATTGCTGACAGTTAAAGAGGACTATAAACAGAAAAGAGTGTATAGATGGCTGTTAGGATTATCTGACGATAAGAGAAAGAGACCGTTACACAGATACAAACCTACTTCCCTGTCTACTGTTGACAGTTCAGGAGACTCGACTGACTCTGACCCAGGCCTACAGAGGCCTTCTACACAGTCTTTTTTAGGGGACACCCCCACTCAATCCACTACGCCCACCGGGATAGAGAGGGGAAGCACAAGAAAACAAGGAGGGGAGGCAAGAAACATAGAAGGCAAACCACCAAGAAGGGGGAGGAGCAAGACATAATTGTGAACTTATCCCAACACCAACTAACCATGGGAGAAGCCAGACTCTTAAACAGAGGGCTAAAATTTGTCCCCACTAATTACTCCAAACCATTTGAAGTTTATAAAGACATCCACAAATTCAAGAGACAACTTAAAATACGGGACTTTTTTAAGGACAAAGTCACCATAGGATCTCCGACATTTAAGGGTAAAAGCACCTTTGAAACCCCCAACACAGCCCCAGCCATCTCTATTTTTTCCCAACTACTGAGTAGGGACTCGAAGGAAATACACCAAAAAAAGAGAAAGACTTTTCCGAATTTATCCAAAGAAGAGAGGGGGGCCCTAAAAACTTTGAAGGAAGATAACGAATTGGTTATAAGGCAAGCAGATAAGGGGGGAGCGATAGTCCTGTTGGACAAGGACTACTACATGAAGGAGCTAAAAGGGCAACTATCAGATGCTAATACCTATATCCCCCTAAAAAGAGACCCTACGTCGGGATATAAAGAAAGTTTGGACTCCCTGATTAAGATGGCCTTCACTGCAGGATGGATTGACTCCAATACAAGTAATTTTTTGATTTCTGATTATCCAAAAATTCCATTCATTTACACCCTACCTAAGATCCACAAATCCTTGTCTACACCCCCAGGCCGTCCCATCATCTCAGCAATAGGCTCCCTTTTTCAACCTGTGGCTCAATACTTAGATTTTTACCTCCAGCCCTTGGTACAGAACATGGGTTCCTATGTGAAAGATACAACACATCTACTAACTTTACTAAGGGAGGTGAGTGTCCCAGAGGATTGCCTACTAGTGACAATGGATGTCTCGAGCCTCTATACGGTCATTCCACATAGCAGTGGCCTAGAGGTATGTAGAGAGGCCTTACAATACTCACATCAGGGACTACCACCCACAGGATTTTTGATTGCTCTGTTGGATCTGGCATTGACACATAACTACTTTTCCTTTAACGATTCTTTTTTCCTACAAATATCTGGGACAGCTATGGGCTCAAATGTAGCTCCTTCCTTTGCTAATTTGTACATGCAAGCATATGAGAACCAACATCTATTACCTCTGGGGGGGAGTAAGGTCGTGTTCTATAAACGATATATCGACGATTTGATATTACTGTGGCAGGGGACTGAGGTTGAGCTTACTGACTTCCATAAGGCTCTCAACAACTTGGACTCTCCTATAAAGTTGACCATGACGTACGACAGACGTAAGATTGACTATCTTGACGTGAGTATATTTATACAGGACAAAAAGTTGTGTACCACTTTATTTAAAAAACCCACAGATAGGAATAGTCTTATACAAGCACAATCCCACCATCCACCACATATGTCCCGGGGCGTTCTTTACTCGCAATTCCTAAGGGTTATCAGAAACAACTCAGATCGGGCGATGGCAGAACTGCAACTCACCACCCTAGCAGAACAGTTTTCTTCCAGAGGCTACCCTGAGGCCCTTATCAACCAAAAGCTGGGGAGAGCCCGTCTCCACAGTCAGGAGGATTTATTGCAGAAACAGGTGAAAATGCCAAAAGAGGGTTTGGATTCCATTTTTTTGACAGAATGGACAGATGTCAGCCCACAGATCAGAAGGGCGCTGAAGGACCGCTGGGAAGTTATTAGTACGGAAGCAGATTTACCTTTCTATGAAAAAAAGGCACCTATGGTAGCCTTTAGGAGAGGTCGCAACCTAAGTGACATGCTGGTGGTCAAAAACTTCAATAGGGGGGTGAGTAAAGGAGGCACCTGGCTAGATCGACCTCTTAAACCTGGTTGCTACAAATGTGTAAACTGTTTGACTTGTGGGGGGATGTCCCAAGGCGCTTTCTTCACACACCCGAGAACGGGGGTAAAGTACAAAATCAGACATAGAGTAACGTGCACATCTGACCATATTGTATATATGGCTTGGTGCCCATGTGGACTCCATTACGTGGGTAAAGCCACCACAACTTACCGGGAACGAATGAACAACCATCGCAGCGCGATTAGAAGCGCATTGACCACAGGAAAGGCGGAGCAACCGGTTCCCAGACATTGGCTCAAAATGAGACATACAGTTCCGCAATTCAGGCATATGATAATAGATCATGTACCGATTCCCAAGAGAGGAGGGAATAGGGATCTCCTGTTATTGCAAAGAGAGAGCATGTGGATTTTTACTTTGGACACATTGGCCCCGAGGGGATTGAATGAGACTCTTCCAATGTCCCCTTTCTATTAATAGAGCGTGAAGGCGATGGAGTGACTGGTCTTGCGGAACACACTGACTGTTGAAAGAAACTTTCCATTGATGTATCGACTTTATTCCCTTTGAACAGTATCTGTGGATTACAAAGATGTGGACAAGCTTTTTGCTACATTATTTCGGAATGTGGAAATGTTTTATTACATACAATCATATAGGGTTTGAAATTTGTAAGCTGTAAATTTAAGGTTGTTTTTGTTTTTATTTTCTCACAGAATCTGATCATATGAGCTTCAGTACATCGTTGCTATGTTCTGACCCCAGGGAGACATGGAAGGAGTGGCAGGTTTGATGGACGGGCCTTAGGCAGGTAAGACGTAACCAACAGCTGGACACCCCGTAGAGCCATAGAACACGAAACAGGCAATAACCACATAGAGCCAGTAACGAGCGGGATGGCTGCCGCTCCTCTCCCTTGTCACAGCGCTTTTGAAGGTCCAGTGCCAATCATACTACGATGGAATACTTTCGCCTACCAGTGTGATCATGCAAAAGGGGTTGGAGCAGAGTGTGATGTATTCTCACCCTAGCTTCCATCCCCTGGCGTGAGATGGGTCATTTAGGCGAGTTCAAATAACGATTGGAGCGGCCTGCACAAACAGGGCGCACAGATGCTGTGTGCAGGTGTTACCCGGCACTGACAAGGAGGCGTGTATAGACGCAGTGACGAATTGGGAGATCGGTATTTACTGATATCAGGAGCCAGCCTGGCGGCTTTCGGAGTTGCGCAAGGGGGTGCCCGGCTGTGATGTGGATTACGCCTCCCTCCGTGTAGGCGACATAGAGCGAATTCCGTCTGCCACTCTTGGTCCTCTCTGGGGTAAGTGATGATCAGTATTAAGCGCACACGGGTCACTTAGATCGTTTGTTCTCTGCACATGGTTTTATCAGGACTTCTTATGCACTTGGATAACGAATGTTTTGCCAGCTACTATTCGATCCACTTAGATGCTGGACACTGTAAGTACAACCACATAGGGGAAACGCTTTTCTAGTATGCTATACTTATACACATTCACTAGGTGATGCCCACATGAGGTCATGACGTCATACTGTGGATCTTGGCGCCATTTTGTGTTTAAATATTGACTGTCATTTGCACTGTGCACACCTCTTGAGAAAGGCTTCAGTATAGAAGCCGAAACGTCGAAATAAATATTTTCTTTTTTACACCTTTGACAAGACCTGGTAGTGCGGCTTTTTGTACAGCAAATTGGTCTACATAATTTTTTGAAGACTGCACCCAGGCAGTTGCTGCTACTTACATGAGTGCTCCAGTTATGTGTGCATATATATATATATATATATATATATATATATATATATATATATATATATATATATATATATATATATATATATATATATATATATATATGAATGCCAGCACTCACAAGGTAAACTGTGCCTTGGTTCAAAAACCAAAAACAGGTATGCAGCTTTAAAGAAGGGTCCGCACTCACAGGACTTACAATTTTTTTTTTCGGTGTTTATTCAAGGGGAGACCTGACATGACTTGGGGGCAGCTGGGAAATTGACAATATGTCTAGCCCCATGTCAGATTTCAAAATTGAATTTAAAAAATCTGTTTGCTCTTTTGAGAAATGTATTTCAGTGCAGAATTCTGCTGGAGCAGCACCATTAACTGATTCATTTGGAAAAAAATTTTTTCCCATGACAGTATCCCTTTAATGATATATAATATAATATTTTTAAAGAATAACTGAGGCCCATTATTTTGGGGAATGTCCTCCCACCTGTATTGTACAAGTGATAAATAGTAATATAGAAAAATGAAATACAATTCATCTATTTCAATTTTGTCCTGCACTGGAAATGTAATAATATGGATGGAAATTAAATGTAGCAAAATAAGTCAGTGCAGATTGTCCTTAATCAACCAGTCCAAACAATTATTAAATGGAAAATATTTCGCCCTTTATATCTCCCACTAATTGGCTTGATATATGTGATTAATACTAAGAACATAATCGTCCTTATTTT